>NW_005871090.1:3570608-3671014 GCF_000147115.1 Myotis lucifugus | reverse complement strand
GTATAAGATTTCTCCGTCGCCCTTGTCCTTGCTTTTCCTCCGGGATAGCTAGCCCTTGCTTTTTTCTTAGGGGGAAGGCCCCCCCCCCCGACAAAAACATTAAATACACTGGAGAGTGGTGATAAGATGTTGGGGAGAGAAAGTGTTTTATAGTCTTCCAATTAAATCTTGATGTTTTAGTGAACCTATGTCTTTGGGCTGTGACCTTCACACGTGTTGTACTAGTGGTACAGCTATCTTCTCTTTGCTCTCTACTTCCTCCCCTGGCTGCAGCATTCGCAATCTATTTCCTTGGAACCCTGTTCCCTGTTGACTGTGTCTCCCTGCCCCAGTAGATGAAACAACGAAGCTAGAGGGGACTGGTGTGGAAGCAATGCCCCTTTCCTAGATGGTATAGGATCTGCCTTTTTTTTCCCACCTGGAGAATAGTTTCATGCAGTGGAAAATGTTCTGGGTATATTTTTTACAAGGGTTCTTCCTCCCCTTCTTGGTCAGAGCTGGGAGGGGATCTTTCTCAGATCTTCACTGTGAGAACCTGGTGGGGCTCCTGGAGGTAAACCCCATGAAAGTTTGGCACCCACCCTTCAACCCTGGGGTCCTCAAAAATTTCTTCCTCTCATGCTAGTCCACCCTCAGCCTCTAGCACTTCATCAAAATTACCCTTTCAATGTTCTTATTCCTTTATGGCTCTAGCAGCTTCTGTTCCAGGCAAGCAGGTCTTGACTGTGAGTTCCTGGATCCCCCTGTGTCTCCAGATTTCAAAGGGGCCATTGGTCCTTTACCTCAGTTCTCTGATGGGTCCAAGAAAAGTAATTAATTTTCAGTTTTCTCAGCCATTTATTGTTGTAAGGATTGGAGTGACAACTTGCATGCTCTTTACAAGTCAGAGAAGAACCCTAAGCCCCTATGTTTTCCCTTTGAGTATCATTTTTTTTTCATTTATAAAATGAGTTTATTTATAGCTACCTTGCCATGAATTTATGAGATAATAATCTATAATTAAGTAATGTAAGACTCATAGCAGGTGGTCAATAAAATGGCATTTTATACTTAAATTTTAGAGGGGATTCCATTGTCATAAAGAAACAAAGAGAGTAGAACCATGCATATATTTATGTTACATAAAATCAACTAGATGTGCTCATATAAAAATTAATAAATGTATAAACTGATGAACAAAAATAGATACAGAGGCAGAGCAGCATCGAACAGACTGTCAGACTACAGTGGGAAGGCCGGGTGGGTTGAGGGGTGGTGGTGGGGGTGGTAAGAGATCAACTGAAGGACTTGTATGCATTCATTTAAGCATAACCAATGGACACAAGACACTGGGGGGGGTAGGGGAGGCTGGGGGAATGTCAAGGGGGAAAAAAGGAGACATATGTAATACTCTTTGTAATACTTTAAGCAATAAAACAAATAATAATAATAAATGGAGAGAAAATAGTTTAAATAATGTGGAAAAATCTGTCTGTCGAGCCATAGTGTGTGCATTTGGTCAATGGAAAGAAAGATGCAGTGAAGAGCTGGGAGTGGAAAAGAGGAGGAGGAGGAAGGAAACTTTCCAGGCAGATGGAACCATGTATGGTTGATGCCTGAGGCAGGAAGAAGCTACGAATATTTAAGAAATAAGGCATTGGAGCTGGAGGAGGCGAGAGGTGGGAGATAGTGATCATTGCAGAGTGCTTGGCTTCTGTTTTAAGACAGTGAGCTAGTTACCTAAAAACTCAATTTTTAACATTCACATATTTAATAGGTAGAAAGTTGAACATAGTGTCTTACTACAGATATACTTTATGTTTCTTTTCATTATTGTTCAAATTCAATATTTTTAATGTATTTATTTGTGTGAAATTATTTATTGTTCCATTTCTTAACTTATTGGTTCTTTGTGATATTATTACTTTTTAAGTAAATTCATTGTGTATATACATATATATATATATATATATATATAATTTATAAAATGGGTTTATTTATAGCTACCGTGCAATGTTATTTATATACATATTTATATATATATTTATATTTTTCTTTCATGTTTCGTGTTTGAGAAAAAATTCTTCCCAAATCTTTTTTTTTTTTAGTTATTACCATTCAATTATTTAAAATGACTAGGTCTTCCCATTTGTTGGTGTGACAACTCAGTGGTTTATAACTATATGAATTTATTTCTCATGCCTGTGGGTTAGTTGCAATTCAGCTGATCTAGAGTGGCACGTTCTTAGTTGGTGATTTATTTGGCAAGATGGTCCTATGGAAAGGTTAATGTTTGGTTTCTCTGAGAAAGTTATAACAATGTCATCACTGACTGGGCAAGTTCTTGTGACTCCAGTAAGACCATAGGCTGCAAGATTAAATGTTTGTGATGAAAGGGAAAGAGGTGTCCTTTTTCTTGGGTTTACCTGACAGCAGACTCAGGAAAAAGAATTTGTCCAGTAGTTTATATGGGAGATGATTCTAGAAGCATGGTGAGAGAATGGGGAAGAAAGACAGGGAAGAGAAGGCAGCCAATAAAGAACTTATTGATAAGAAAACAAAAGAGAGGGGGAAAACCCTCATGGATGGGACAGCAGTGTGGTGATTGCCAGGGGTGAGGGGCAGTAGGAGGTGGAGGAGGATAAAAGGAAGATAAAGGGTGGTGGACGGAGACTTCAGTTGGGGTGGTGAACCCACAGTACAGTGTAGAGATGATGTTTGTGGAATTGTGCACCTGAAACCTGTATAATTTTGTTAACCAGTGTCACCCCAATACATTCAATAAAAAAGAAAAAAAATAATAAAATGAATTTATTGATGAGCAGGTTACTACTGTGGGCAGCTGGAGTTCTATAGTACTGAGGATGCTCTGAAAGACTGTGTAACACATACCTTCAAATTATACTCCCATATAGCAAAGAAGTTGAAGAGCTCATCTGCCAACTCCCATTGCTCTTGGGGTATCAACTCTTGGTTTGTGTGGACTGGGGACTATTGAGTCCAGAGAACACTCTTAGGCCAAGGGATGCAGGTGCTTGCAGGAGGCAGCTGTCAGTGTGCAGGAAAATGTCCACTGAGCCACAGGCAACCTCAAGGGAGGGCTGAGAGCACAAGAAAGTACTAGACTGCAGACCTAAAGTGAGCCTGAGGATGCAGTGACTCCTTTTTTTGCACACCGCTGTGGAGTCAGCTGGTCTTCAATAAATGCTTGTTACTGTGAGTGAGCACCTTGCAGGTCAGGAGAGAAGTGGTTTTATTTTCCTTTCTCAATATTTAGTTCAGAGCAGAACACATCTATTACTCAATAAATCTTGGTGTAGGGAGGCAGTTTAGAAGAGCTTGGCCCTTGGGGCTGAATAGACTGTATCGAGTCTATGGCTTGGTGATTCATGCCATGTATTCCCACTGGCAAGTTACTTGCTCCTTTTAGTCTATTTCCTCATCTTTAACACAGAAATAGTGATGCAGTACTCAGATATTATTGTAAGAAGCAAATGAGTTAACATACATTCAGTGGCCCTTCTAGAATTTCCATATTGAGGGAACTTACAACAGTTACCAGTTAGGGTGGAAGGGAAAGCAGGCATTTACAGAAGATTGAGAACACATTCTCCACTGGGGAAAGAAGCCCTCACAACCACCCCTTTGGTGCTGCTATGGTATCTGTTAGGTACCTGGACTATATACCTAGACTAGGGCTTGGCAGTTGACAGGGATTTCATCTAACATAGATGTTATTATCTGTCTTTAATGCATGAGATTGCTCTGTTTGGAAATGTTGAGCTGATAGCATATTGATAGTGTTTGTATCTTATGATATATAATTGTTACCGCAATACAGCTATGATGATGTGACAACCAAAACAGTAAACTTACAGTGCAAGGCAGAATGCACCCTTGAAATCACTACTTTGCCCCGATTTCTCTCTTGGGAGTATCTAGCTCTCATGAGTGACTGTCAACACTTGGAATCAGGATTCAGAATGGGGTGAGGAACCAAACCAAAGCCTGGGTGAGTGATGACTCAGCAGAGAAGGTCAGGCTTTCTCCCTGAACACCAAGAATGGTTGGTCGTGTGGCATAGAGCACAAACTCTGTAGCATGGGGGAACTTGGTGTATGGTGGTGTTGGAGACATCAACAAATTCATCCTATAAGACAGAATGAGGTCCCGCCATGCTGGCTGTCAGGCAGGTGGCTGGGTGTCCTAAAAAGCTTGTAGCAGGTTCCTCCAGGTCAGTGATGGCGAACCTATGACACGCGTGTCAGAGGTGACACATGAACTCATTTTTTTGGTTGATTTTTCTTTGTTAAATGGCATTTAAATATATAAAATAAATATCGAAAATATAAGTCTTTGTTTTACTATGGTTGCAAATATCAAAAAATTTCTATATGTGACACGGCACCGGAGTTAAGTTAGGGTTTTTCAAAATGCTGACATGCCGAGCTCAAAAGGTTCGCCATCACTGCTCCAGGTGGATAACTATAAGGGAAAAAAGACGTGGTGGCCAGGGGCCCCTGAACAATTCAGATGTTGACCTTGAGTGATAAACACTACTTACCTGAGATCCAGATTTCAGTGTGAATGAATCAAAAGACTTTTTATTGCAGTGGTTCTCAACCTTCCTAATGCCGTGACCCTTTAATACAGTTCCTCATGTTGTGGTGACCCCCAACCATAAAATTATTTTCGTTGCTACTTCATAACTGTAATTTTGCTACTGTTATGAATCGTAATGTAAATATCTGATATGCAGGATGTATTTTCAGGGGTCGCGACCCACATAAAATTTATGGATCAAAAGACTTTCCACTCTTTTGTCACTCAGTGCAAAGCCATACCCTGTAAGTAACCCTGATTGATACCTTTAGGGCTCAGCTTCCAACCAGTGGGGATTTCAAATCAAGGTAAAACCAAGGGAGAATTGTTGATCTAAGAGTAATGTTCTGGGTTAGTCTAGTATGTTTTATTCTTCTTCCAAATTAAGTATATATTATGGAAGGTCTCCCACACACATGTACATACAAACACGCACACACACATACACACACACAATTCTTACCTAAAGAAAATTGGGTATAGTTTTTGAGATATTTTTATAGATTTATATGAATATGTATTTAAGTATTTAATTAGTTTTGTAAAAATGTTTATACTTTCAATATCAATCAATAAATTTTACAGTATCATTTAACCTGAGTTAATTTTAAGTATAAATAGATCTTAAACAAAAATCTTAAAAAGTAATACATTGAAATTAAATAAATCTCCTATTCATGGACAGTTATATTATTCCAATATTTAGATTTTACAAACAATACTCTGATCCTTGTTGCTAAACCTTTGTGATATTCTCAATTTGTCCTTAAGCTCTTTTTCATATTTTGTATCTTTTTATCTCTCTGAGCTGCATTCTGAACAATTCTTTCTTATAGTTCACTAGTTTTCTCTTAAGCTATGTCTAAGCTGTTGTTTAACCCATCTTTTGAGATTTTTATTTTCAATGATCATATTTTGACATTTCTAAAAGTTCTATTTTTCAGATCTGTCCTCATTTCCTATATTCTCTGTTCATTTTTAGGTCTTTAATCGTTTAAGCATGACTTTTGTGGTGTTCATCCAAGGGCATCTATTGTCATTGTTTCTCATACTGACTTTTGCTCTTGCTCAGAGTGCATTGTTTCCTCATGAGTTTTGTAATTTTGGACTGTGAACTCATCTTCTGTGGGACCTCAATGGGGATCCTGATGTAAGAATATATTCTTTCAGAGGGCTTTTCTGATAGTTTCTGCCAGGCACACAATGGGAATTATCAGCTCAGAACACATTTATTCCTTGACATGGGAATTCGAGTGTAAATGTGAATGCTAAATCCACGAGGTTATAAATGGTTATAAATTCTCAGAGTAGATCATTTTTTCCTTCCACCTGGTAGACAGAAAACATCATTGTCATCTCCTCATTGCCTTTGGGTAGATTGTTCTCAATGGCCCAAGTTTTCATCTGTGTTCCCAAATGGGCATTAAAACACGAGTGTCTATGTTACTGTTTCAGAAAACAGCCATAGGGCCATCAGAGTTTCAGCTCAGCAGTGACAGGTGAAGATTTCACCTTCCTTTTTATTTTTCATCCCTGGGGACTTCCCTAATTTTCTTGCAGTCTCAGCTCTGTATTTAAAAAGATCTTGCATTTTCTCTAGTATTTTCACTTTGCAGTAGGAGATTTTCTGGTTCTTTAGACCATAATGTTGTCAGCAACTAAAGATCTTAAGTATTTCTTTAGTGAAAATTTTCAAAGGAGGAATTTCATGTTTAAGAGGCATGTGCATTTTAATGTATCTCATACATAAAGTATCTCACAAATAATAAACAATGTTGAAAGCTTTGGGATATCTTATGAATTTAATTCAAGAACATAATAACACAAGGCAGCTTTAAATAATTTCTTAGCTCTCGGGTTAACTAAATCTGTGTTCAACTTGCCCATGTCCTTTAAGAATCTTTTAATTAAAACTTTTAATTTTTTCCCAGAAACAGAAAAATCAAAGTATGATGCTCACTGTTAGATTTTAGTTTCTGGTGCTTTATTCTTGTAATAGAACATCTGTCTCCTTACGACCTTTGGAAGTATAAATCCAAAAGACCTGAATAGGAATGTTCATGGAATTCTGAGGAACAAGGGTTTTCTATAAGCATGTCCCCACATTCTTACTTTTGCCGAGTGAGGACCTACTGCAAATACATTTTATTTTCACACCACTCAATTACATTCGTGTTTAAGGCTGGGTGGTGAAAAGGAAGGGAGCCACTGCATGGGGTGGGGCAGGAATGAGTGCTGTGCATGCTGTTATTTTTAGTGGCTGCCTCCCCTAGTCCTACACAGTCACTGAGGAGTAGCTTTGAACAAGCTGCAAAACCCCGGAGAGGTCATAACCCAGGAGGGGAGAGGCTCCAGGAACGTGCACCAGGGAAGATGCAGATGGATAAACAAGCCATAAAGTGCACCATAGTTTCTCTTTTCCAGCATTTCACTGAAGAGTTGACCCCAGGCTATTACCCTGTGAAAGTGGAATTTTAAGAGTCAACCCCAAACAAACCTATACTGATCCCCAGTTGGCTGGCGTTCCCCATCACTAATGAAACCCAGGAGGGTCCTGATGTGAGGTGTGACGATCTGAGGGGCAGAGTGAAGATCACAGAGGCGAGAAACCTATCACCTCCCCTTTTATATCCTGAAGAGCATATGGGCCAGACTCAGCATGCCCAAGTTCTCACTGGCCCCTGCCAGAGAGCCGCATGTAGATGGACACCCACCTCTGCGGCGCCCCCTCTTCCAGTCTGGCCCAGCCCAAGTCTTTTCCAAGGTGCCTTAGCTGACAGCATTCAAATCTGACAGCCACCTTGCAGACACCTTTTCTGAGGATTCAGGTGAATGCCTCCTGCGACGAGGTGATGAGAATGAGAGGTGGAATAAGCAACTGATCTGACCAGCTGGCTGTGGGGTCACACTCTGGGCTCTCTGACTGGAGCATGGATAGAGCTTATAAGGCCTCGTCTACCAGATGGGGAATAAATGGGTTGGGTTGGAGCAGTGCTGGGGAGGATCTCTAGGAACTGAGACATTAGGGTATAATCTGCAGCCATTCTGCTTCTTATAAATCTCTAGAGACTTCCTTTAGATCGTGGAGTCAGGGCCTGCCATCCTCATCAAGATGTGTCCAGAGTCAGAGTGAAGTCGATCATCAGACAGGAATAAGATGTGGGTCTCCTCCACACTCATTTCCTTTCTCACAGGTTAAAATCTGCAGCTTCAACTCTGCACGAAATGACGAAGTCCTAGGGCTTGGGGTAAAGTTCAGGCGGGAAATGGGGCCAGGTCCTTGAAACAACTTGTGGAGGAAGGTGCTTGCCAACCACAGGCACTAATTTTCACTTAAGGAGCAAAACCCAGCCCTTCACCCTTTGTTATAAAAGGTTAATCTACTGGGGTTTCTCTGCGTTGTACTCCTGGATTAAACCTGTGCTTTCCTAGATGCCATGTCTTCCTGTTGCTTGGACGTGTTTATTGGAGTCTTGGTCAAGTAATTTTTTAAATTGGTTTTAGAGAGGGAGGGGATGAGAGAGAGAGAGAGAGAGAGAGAGAGAGAGAGAGAGCCATACATGCGACTAGGAGTCGAAGCCTCAATGCAGATATGTGCCCTGATGGGGAATTGAACTCATGGCTCTCTGGTGCTTGGGATGAAGGACACTCCAACCAAACGAGCCACACCGGCCAGGGAGGTCAGTAATTTTTTAAAGAGAGGGTACTGAGAAAATAAGCTTTCTGAACCTTTCCTGTAAAAAACAAGTCCCAATTTCACCCTCCCTCGATTAGATAAATTTTTCTGAATATAAGATTTTAGATTCAAAACTATTTTCTCTCTGAATTTGAAGGCATTGCTTTCAGTATCCAGTAATGCTAATGAGACATTCATGATAGAAAAATAAGTAGCAGGGGACACAAACAAAAACTGTGCAAAATACCAATACAATAGCCAATGAATACATAAAAGAAATACATCACTAGTAAATGGGAAGCAGACATTAATTATAACCCATTTTCTTGGTCTCACTTCTAGGAATATATTATAAGAAACCTGAAACACCAATCAGAAAGATTTATGCTCTCCTATGTTCATAGCAACACAATTTTCAATAGCTAAGATCTGGAAACAGTCCTAATGCCCATCAGTAGATAAGAAAGCTGTGGTACATCTACACCACGGAATACTATGCAGCAGTAAAAAAGAAGAATCTCTTACCCTTTGAGACATCATGAAGAGATCTGGGAGTATTATGCTAAGTGAAATAAGCCAGTCAGAGAAAGACAAGTATCACATGATCTCACTCATTTGTGGAATCTAATGAATAAAATAATCTGATTAACAAAATGAAACAGACTGTCAAATCTCAGAGGGAAGGTGGAGGAGGGAGGGTGGGTGGGTGGGAAGAGATCAACCAAAGAACTTGTATGCATATATACATAACCCATGGACATAAATAATAGTGTAGTGAAGGCCTAGACTAGGGGGTGGGGGTGGGGTAGAAGGGGTCAATGGGGAAAAAACGGGGACATATGTAATACTTTCAACAATAAAGATTTTTTTTTAAAAAAACATTTTCTTTTCTATCAGATTGATAAAGATTATAAAAATGGTAATACTCAGCATTGGCACAGATTGGGGAAATGAATATTTTTATACACTGCTGAAGGGTGTGAAAATTGGAATGAACTTGATGGAGAACACATTTATAATATTAAGAAATAAAATTTGTTACTTTTACCTTTGTAGGTGAGATTGTTTTGTTCTTTTCCAGCTGGGAACTTTTTAGTTCTTCTCTTTATCCTTGGTGTAACAAAGTTTCAGAAAGATGCATTTAGGTGAAATCTATTTTTAGGTGAAGGGATTAAGTACAAATCAGCCCTTACAAAATAGTCATGGGGAAGTAAAGTACAGCACAGGGAATATAGTCAATAATATTATAAGAATTATGTATGATGTCAGATGGGTACTAGACTTATGGGGGGATCATTTAGTAAGTTATATAAATGTCTAACCACTAATCTGTACCCCTGAAAACACTATTGAATGTTAACTGTAATTGAAAAATAATTAAAAAAAGAAAATCTATTTTTATTAGCACTTACTGGATCATTTCCACCTTCCGTTCTGTTTTAGCTTCAAGGAAATAATACTTCTATTATTTCTTTGTTTTTGTTTTTCCCTGTCTTCACTTTTCCTGAATCTTTTTTTCCTCACATTTTTACTAGATGAATAATGGTCCTCCTGCTTGTATCTTCCATATCTCTTGAATTTTCTGTCATGTTTTTAATTGTTGCTTTATATTGATTTATTTTCATCAAACATTTAAATATTACATATTTAAATTTAATAAACTCTCTGGTTTCTTTTCATATCAACCTATTCTCGTTTTATAGATGTCATACCTTCATAGAATCAGGTTGACCAACAAGAATAATAATTAAAATATTTAAGAAGTTTTCTTTTCTATGATTATCTGCTTCTGTTGGTGAAAGCTTTTCTATTTTTTAATCTTGGCCACTCATTTTGGTGTTGCTGGTTTTCCTCAAATATCTGATAATTCCTGATCTTTCATTCTTACTCACAATTGAGCTCCATGATGATTAATTTGAATAGCTGGCTTGTTTCTGCTCTACTTGGCTATTATAAATAATAAATGCACAGTTAAAATGTAATTTTTAAAAGAGTTAGTGTTAACCTTATTAGAAATGAACCCACTTTAATGAAGTATTTTAATTTTTAATATAATGTGTCTGTAATAATTACTATCTATAGGACTTACAGACTTACCTATATAGAAATCATTAATATTTGGTTGTTCCAGAGTTGACTTATTAATAAAATATCTTACAAATACACATTTTGAAGTTTTATCTAAGTTTTTTTTGAATTAAAAACTCTTCATAATTATTTAGTTGAAAATGTTTTAGAGTAACTAACATATTTTTTAATGTTAAGACACTATCTATAATAATAAAAGCATAGTATGCTAGTTAGACCGGACATCCTTCCGGACGACCTTCCGGATGAAGCTGCATTGGGCCTCTAGTTTTATATATAAAAGAAAACCCATTTTGTCACAGGTGTCTATACTGTGTGACTGTAACTTATTGATGCCTTACGTGTGCAGAGATTTTTTTCAAAGACTGGTATAAAGTATATGTAGTTGGTATAGACATTATTAAAATAGTTGCATGACTTTACAATTATTCACAAAATAGATAAATTATGGGGAAATCATGTATTATTGGCAAGAGAGATTCTTTTTCCCTTTTAAAAAACTCATAGACTGATTGGCTGCCTCAGACTGGTGAAAAATTTTCATTCAAAAGATGCCAAGATCTTTTTCCATGACCTCACATTGCTACCCATTCATTTTTCACACAGAGCCTGATTCATGCAGGGATCAGCCAGGTTGAGGCTGGATTGATCTCATCACAGTGAAGCCATTACACTTCTTTCGGTCTTCCTTACACATTTGCTCCATGCACGCTTCAGATCTGGAAAAAAACATACTTATGGGCTGGAGAAACAAAGCAGCAGCAATTTCCTTGCCTTATTCCTTGGACGGGGATGAAGTAGAGCATGATGTGGTGATTGGAGCCAGACCTAACCCTGGCCGTGGGCATTGCAGCCGACCCAAACCTAATTAAGAAAGATCCTGAATAAACTTGGATCAGAGCCAAAATCACTAGTTCCTTCAATCAATATTTTTGATATAAAAATTAGCATCTGGGCTGAATAAAAGGGAACACTGTTTCATGCCACAGCAAAAAAAAAAAAAAATCCCCTCTTGCTTCTACTCTGACCTCCTGATGTTGGATACTTTATTGATTTGTATTAGTGATAACTTTTCAGAGCAGTTGGCTGTCAACCATCAGATGGTAGCCTCTCATTTGAAGGGATGCAATGAGAATGAGGGTAACACATTCTCCCTTATACCCTAACTGTCACAGGCATCAAACTTTTCCAAATGGGTAAGCTGGTTTCACGTGTTCTCTTATTCCTGCTGGAATTACCGTTGCTAATGTATAAAGCTAGCTAAAATAACTTTTCTAAGAAATTGGCTTTGATAAAGAGAGAGAGGACATTCTCAGAAAAAAGCAATCGTCTGTCAGAGTCTTGGAAGTCCTCTTTATACTCTGCTAATCCCAAGACAACATCAACACTGTTGCCTTCCAAGATGAGTCCCTTAGTAATCGCTCCAAGAGTCTCCAGAAGGTAGTGGGTATCAGAGTTCTTAGTACAGCGTCTGGCACAAGATAAGTGTCCAAAAATAATTTGTTATTTTTTTTAAGACACTACATACCTACTTTAGAAAGAATTCTTAGTCTTGATCCCTAAAATTCATATGCAGGGTATAAGATAGAGAAAGAAAAGATTAACATTTGACTCTTTTTGATGCCTTTGTTATCCTGAAGACTTATTTTGTAACGAAGTGGAAACCAATTAAGGAACAAGTTAAGACATCTCTACCTTTTAGATAGATTCAGTGCAATATCTACTGATGGAATCTTATTATATCTGGAACTTGCTTCCAAGTTATCTGGCGGAAATGGGAGTGAAATGGGTGGGGGAAGTAGATGAAGAGAACTGGCTATGAATTGATAATATTTGAAGCTGGTGATAGGTGCATGTTGGCTCATTATACTATTCTCTATGTTACTGTATGTTTAAAAATTTCCATGATAAAACTATTTTTTAAGTGGATGGACTAGAAATATTTTTTAAACAGTTGGACTGCTGTCATTTCAAAGCTGAATTCCTCTACAAGAATTTCCTTCGGCTGAATAGTCTTGCCGAAGGTGGTTGCCTTCCCCACACCTAGCTTGCATCCTGTTACTAGTTGATGGTGGGGAAGAACAGTTGGCTGGCACACATAAAGCTCCTGGCTCTCTCATTTTGCAATTTTGCAATAACTCTAAACAACCATGTCAGTCGTACAGCTCCCATGGAATTAACTAAGGCCTTTGTTATAGCATCACAGTTTGACTTCTTATTTTTCCAATCCGGTTCACTCTCTCCAACCTAGATATTGTCCCATTGGATGTGATCTCAGTGGTGTGCTGGTAAATGTTTAACATCTGGCTCTTCAGATCCCTAATTAGTAGTGTTTGCCAATTTCCATGGTGTAAATATTTGCAGCATGGCCAATTTTAAGCTACCAATGTGATGTCATTGAATGCAGAATTGGAAAGAGATGAGTACAATTGGTTCTTGTGACAAAATGCAAGCTAGCACCAGCCACTCTTGCCAATTTTCCTCACTGAAATTCTTAAATGCAAATTTCTACCTCAGTCTGTTTTTTTTAGAACAACCCACTAAATTAACATAAAACCACCAATTATTTTTATATCATCAATTTTGGTATTTTGTTTATTAAATAAACTAACATTTCACAGACAGAATGAAATGAAATTGGTCACCTCAAATGTTTCAGTGAAACACGCGCGCGCGCACACACATACACACACACACACACACCACAACACTGTAAGACAACATTCCACAAAAATTGCTTAGAAACATTTAAAATACAGATGCCTTTTAATTTCCTAAACAATACACAGCTGCAAAGGGCCTGAGACAACAGACTTCAAATATGTTGTTCTTACTGAGACCAGTAAAATGGCCAAGAAATCACTAGATAAGCTCAAAATACAATTGTTATCATTGCTGTAAATAAAAGATATACTTAAGAGTTAAAGTTTTATCATCAGAGCTTTAGGTCAGAGTAACCCACTTATATTTGCTGTCTCTGAAGAAAAAATAGAGAGGGGCATTGCATATTTGAAGAACTGTTAAGACTCACCCTATTCAAGAGCTGTTGTTGGAATAAATAAATAATCAAAGGTTGAAGGTTTTTTAAAGGGGTAGAAGAAAAATAAACAAGACACCACATTCAATGGAACAAAGTGATGAAAGGAAAATGAACATTTTGTAGGAAAGAATACAGAGAAGCATTCGAGAAGGAAAAATTTATTCAAATGAATATTCAAGTGAATATTCTTCAATATTAGATTCCTTGTTGTAGGAAATGAAGATACCTGGAAAATAGGAGCGAAATGTCCAATTGAGTAGGAAAAGTTGGAATAATTCACTTTACTTTAGTAGTATAAGTACTCTTAATTATAAACAAAGAGTCAGAACAAAGCTTCTGTTATGTTATTAGAGCCAACTGGTCTATCAAAACAAAAGCTCCAGTAATTATTCTCAAATTATGACATGGATTAGAATCCCCTGGGAAGGCTGATGACAATGTAGATTATTCTCTCTCACTATTCTAATTCAGTAGAATGCTGGTGTGGGACTCAAAGATCTGCATTTTATCAAGCTTTCAAGTAAATTCTGAAGCCTGTGGTTCTCAGGTCAAAACTTGCTGAAATGCAATCCAGCCAAGCATCCATGATACTGAAGTCCCATGATAAGATTAGACATGTGTCCATGTCATTTCATTATGCAAATAATCTTTCTTACAAATAACATCTGGATCCTTTATCTTCTGCTTCCCTGAAGATTATTTTAGGACAACACCTTCCATCTATCTATCAACCAATCATATTTCCATCTCTCTACCTTTCATATCTCTCTACTCTTACTTGCTCTGTAAGGGAAAAGTAAATGTGTGTGTGTGCGTGTGTGTGTGTGTGTGTGTGTGTGTGTGTGTAAATGGGAAGGTTGGGGGTACATAACATTATAGTTCTGTTAGAAATTCTCTTTACCCCCCAAATCAACCAAAGAGACATTTTGGCTCTGCTATACTTATGGAAACTCAGTAATCCCTATTGAATTAAAATCATGGTCTTATTAACCTAGCAGCAGAAGAAAAATTCTCAGTATTCACAATCACCCTCTTAACCAACCTCATTATATATATGCACACTTATATTGCCAGCCCAGTGGGACCTGGATCCCTCCTAATGTACTGCTTGTGAATCATTCCACTTGGCTTACAGTTGTTCTTATGAGTGTATATTCAACATAGACTCTGACAGAGATAGGCCTTTTATCTTGTACACGAGAAAGTAATAAATTGCCCCAGAACTCTTGGATCTTGATGAAGAGAGAGTAATCTCCCCCTGCCTCCCATGCCAACTGGCTAAGTAATTAGTTTCCTATCATGAGTTGACTCAAGAGCCTCCATGAAAGTAATTATGAGAGTAATTCTTGCTCAAAGAGACACCCCTCTGGAGGCTTAAAACTCAAAGGGTGGGTGTGTAGATCACAGGCACCCAGAATGGGAGGGGATGTTTATTGCTTGCTATACCGTAGGGAGGCCCAGACATGCTGTCGCCCTCTTTGTCTCCTGTTTCTTTTACAGGAATGAAGACGTTTATGCATTTTGGAAAATTAACTAAGATCAATTTCATTGAAATGCACATTTTCAAAAGAAAAGACCTATGTGTCTTTTTTTTCGTTGTACATTTACTCAACATATATTTTCCTTGCACAAGTAATGCTTTACTGGCTCATTGAGAAGAGCTGAAATTTAGTTATCAAATTCAGTCATTAGATGGGGCAACAGCATTTCAGAACCTGCTTTCTCTCCTTCTAACCTAATTGTACATAAAAATTGTTCACGGGGAATGTTATACTACTTAAAAACATTCGTGATCCACTTTTAAATTGTTGTACCTACTAGGGATTATAATTTCCTAAAACTTTCCATGCAGATCATCTTTCTCCTTTAATAACTTTTGAACATCAGGGAATGTTGCTACATCCAACACCGGTGCTTGGGGTTGAGTTTCTATCTCAGTGCACAGCATGAAAGCTTGGGTCCATGTGTGTCACACAAAGTCAAACCTCTCTTGAAGTGATTTGTTTATAGTGTCATTTGATGGAGTGGAATGTTCTGTAACTCATTCAAACTATTACAGAAGCTTTGCTAAAAGGTCACCACTGCTCTTTAGAGTTTCCAAATCTGTGCACCATCTGGGAGCTTGTTAAAGATAAGGTTTTCCACTGGCTTTTTCCATACCAACTAGATCCAATTAGCAAAGGGGTGCTATTCCAGAGGAGTTTGTGTTCAGAGACACACACACACACAGAAGGAGAGAGAAAAAGAGAGAGAGAGAGAGAGAGAGAGAGAGAGAGCTGAAGTA
The DNA here is from genome assembly GCF_000147115.1 of Myotis lucifugus. Lineage (NCBI taxonomy): Eukaryota > Metazoa > Chordata > Mammalia > Chiroptera > Vespertilionidae > Myotis > Myotis lucifugus. The sequence goes on along the minus strand of NW_005871090.1, from coordinate 3,655,345 downwards.
AATTACAGTTAGTTGCCAATAGTGCACAAGTTCACTGTGCACCAAATTGAAGTGCATTTGGCAGATGACAGCACTATTTAATGTTAACAGGCCTAAATGGGGATGGGGGGTGTCAGTCTTAAAAAAGTTGAATATTTGCTTTTAGATATTTTTAAACCAATTCTTCAAGTATAGTCATGGGAGTCAACTCTCAAGAAAATGAAATCTCACTATTTACTCAAAATTCAATAGGAAAATGTCAACCCATTCCTTAAAGTCATAGAGACTACGCATGCTAAACATTCACTCTACATGGCACCAAAAATGTTCAAATGCTTCTAACTTCATGGTTTTAGTTTAGGCCTAAAATTGGCTTCTGCTTGCCGTCTACCCCCTTCCTTATGAAACACACATCTTGAATTTTCCAAACCTTAAAAGCTCAGCTGTAAAACTGTAGGAGGAACCAGCAAGAGGAAAAAGAAAGTTTCCTTCAAAGACGTCTCTAGGTGCTGCTGGCCAGTTCTGCTCTCTCCCTCAAAACACTAACTATGGCTTTTGACACTTGTCCTTGGAAAAAGTCCAAATGTGGCAAATGGTAGAAGCAACATTTCTTTACTTTCCTGCCTGGAACTTCCTGTGATACATGAGTTCTAGATGGTGCTTTCACATGGGAACAAGGAGGTCTGCAACTGACCACCACGCTGGCCCATCCAGAGATGGAATAAGTAAACACACAGTGAGATCTATGGAATTAAAAAATGAAACCCTCTCATTTGGTTGGAATTCCTGAAAGGATCTGGACTAAAGAGGCTGCACAGTAGCAGCTAAAACACAGGCTTATTGCCATTACAAACATTATAAGAAGGGTGTGTGTGTGTGTGTGTGTGTGTGTGTGTGTGTGTGTAGCAGGTTACTTGGGAGAAGAAAAACATAAATCTGAAACCGTATTTTTGTCTCTACAGTCCTGAGTTGGGGACATTAAGAACACAACAACGTCTCCCTCAGTTCAACTAAGCCGGTTTGAAAACCAATTGTCCTTAGAAATGGAGAGAAATGCACTTATATTCTTTTTGAGGCAAAGAGAGAATTTTTCTGGCAAAGTCTTTAGGTGCCAATCAGGACCTGGGAACTTAATCATCAAGTTCAAAGCTTGTTTCATCATAGAGTTCGGGGCGTGCTGACTTCTTGTTCCGGGAATATTTCAGGTGCAGGAGATCACCCATCTCATCTAGGGCTTCCAACACCTGTAAAGAGATCACCTTCCATTAGTCATCTTTGAACCTCCAAGTGGCTCTGCTCTCCAGTGCTTCACAGAGAGCTACACTCTTCTTTTCCCAGCTTCTTTGATTTTAAAGAAAAGAAGAAAAATCCAAGTCATTAAGGTACGGTGTATAAGGCATCCCTAGAGGAATGTTAGGTGCTAATTCACTTTATTTCATATTCTTTGTCTAACTCCACATAATGAATGCGTCACTTATTTTGGTGGTATGAAGAAAACAATAAAAGTATCTGACCCATGCTACCCTTTAGCTTTATTTTAAAGTTTAATGACTTATAGGTAAACTTGTGGAAGAAAAAGATAAAGTTTCCACCTTCATGTTCCTGCAATCATATAAATTTCCTTTCCAAGATGAACTTACTCTATCTAGTATTATCATTAGTTTCTTATTTTTTATTGTCTGCTCTCAGACTTTTTACTTCAGGATTTTTCACATAGTAGACACTCAATAGTTTGCTAAATTGCATTGACATTATAAGAATGTTCCATCAACTCCAAACTGACTGAGATGGCTTAGTTCTCTGATATTATTCATCCACATAAAGATTTAAATCAAAAGACAATGAAATGTGGTTTTAAAATCATTAATACTTCCTGCAAATAGCTGCCTTTGTTATTAGTTTTCCAACATGTTGCCTAGTTGGGTTATATGTTATTATGATGAATTTGGTGGCTATGAAAAATGTTGTGATGCAGGCAGATGATGCTGAAAAAGCATGTTAGATTAGCTTTTGCATTTAGAACTAGTGTAAATAGCACAACATTTGGCTACTCAGTCAGTCTTTTCTATAAAAACCAAAACACTGACTTGACTCAGGTCTTCACTAAACTGATTTTTTTTCTGTCTACTGAGTTGATCACATTGTTGGACAGTGTTGGCATACCCTTGCTTTTAGCAGTGAGCGTTATTGGTGTTATTTTCCTCAATCTCCCAAGAGAGGCCCAGGGAACCCTAAGCTAGTTCAATAAAAGAACATGCTCAGAATCCAAGGTACCGGTACTGGAGATCCCCTGGCCTGTGCTGTACTCACCGTGTCTAACATCTCTCGGGTATGTGCTGCTGAAACGCAGAACCGTGCCCTGGCTTCCGCTAGGGGAGTAGCTGGAAATCCAACGACCACTACCCCAATCTTTCTGTTTAGTAGGTGCCTTGCAAAGGCCCTAAAGAAAAGACAAAAAAGGAAGTTTACTGGGAGATGACAACATCATACTGTACAAAAAAGAGAGAATATGACTAATTGACTTTTTCTTAAAAAAACAATCAATACAAGATGATTGAAGTTATTAAGCATCTGTCAAACACAATTCACAAAGAAATGGGACAGTCACTTGATGGCACCAGAGTGTGTATATTATGGATCCTGGCACACTCATTGAGTAATCTTGAGTACCGAGTCTCTGACATTGAACAGAAAATGCTGATGGACGTGACCTTGATTTAACAAGTCTGCACTGATGTTAAATCTTTTGTCTGCAGGATTCCTAGGAATAAAAACCAAACAGCTAACACAGTGCAATTACATAAAGAAAGAATATACATGATGCTGTCCCCCCGCCAAAAAATGTATACACACTGTAACAGCTGATAGCTCAATTTTGAAAAATGAAATGTATTTTAATAAACATTGCCTTTATAACTATTCAAAGTGTATGTATGTATTTTTGGGACACTATCTATATTAAATGCACACCTATATGTTTTAAAAACATAATGCTAATGATATAGTATGAAAATTTCAAGAAACCTGTACCTAATGACTGTAATTTGAAGACCAAAGTCAGAAGGTCTGCAGGAGCCAACCCCAAGCCATATTCTTACTCCAGAACCAAATATTTTATTAAACCAGAAAATAGCAAGGGTCTCCTCATTTCTTTGTGTGAATGAAGACTCCAGGGAAAATAAATTCATTAACTGGTTAAAAGGGAAGTGGGACAGGAGGGAGACAGGGAAAGAAATGTACACGCACAGGGAGGCTGGCTGGTTGTAGGACAATAGTTTCACAACTGCAAAGCTTCCTGATGCAGGGAAAAACCTCTTAAAGTTACAATTCCTTCCCCTTTACTGCTTCTCGTCTCTTTCTTCTCCAGAGCTAATCTCAGTAACAATTCTAGAATATCAGGCTGTCATAGTCTGTAAATTTTTTTCTGTCAGAGCCAAGGTCAGACAAAAAGACATGCCCCAGGTGGATCTGTCCCTCTTACTGAGTGAGGTAAATGTCTCAGATCTGTTCTTAGCATTAAGAGGTTGCTGGTGTCTTATTCTGTGACAGCATCACAGAAACCCTCCAGTCATAACTCAGGAAGAATTCTTGAACCAGGCTGAGAGCAAGCCTGCTCATTTATTCGTTCCTCTCGCCCTTAGGCTGTCTGCCTTTCGGTTGCCTCATGCAGGTTATCAAACGAAGCGATGGAGATTATAAGACCTACCGGACACACAGCCTCTCTGGCCCCCTGGCTGGGATAAGGCCAGATCCGCCCTTTGATTTGGACTGGGAAGATTACAAGGAGATGAAGCTTTCTAACTGAGAAAACTTGAAAACAGAGGCTGTTCTTTCTGCTTCTTGATCACCCTATGGAAGGCTGCCCACGGAACTACACAGGCTGAGAGCTCATAATTGTCTGAGAAACAAGTCAAGTGCTTTTATTGCTGGAGTACAAACCACCTGACCCATGATCTCAGGCCAGTTGTCGGGACTCCCAAAGGAGCGTTTTCACTGTCTGTGAGTTTCTCTTTGTACCAGAGGAAGCGAGTTTTGCCAAAGAATGTAGAGCAAACTCTATGACTGTTGATTCATTAGGCTAATCCGAGGCCTCCCTGGAGCACTTTTGAGCTTAAAACTTACACTTCTAAACTCCACCTCTTTCAGTTAATGCATATAATTGCCCTGAACATTTTCTATAATGAGCCTCCGGGTTTGTACTCCCCAAAGGAAATCAGAGCTGGCGTAGGCTGAAAGAAATGAAATTATGTAATAATAATAATAATAATAATAATAATAATAATAAATATTAGCATTGTTGCCTGCAGCATCAGGGCATCTTGTGTCCCATCATCTTCGACCTGTGTGACAAGGGCCATAAAAGGAAAACGTAAGCCCTGTACCAAATAGTAACTACTATGGATTCTTGATTACTTAAGTGCATTTTTTATAAGTGCAATCACATTCTATTGAACTTTTTAGAAGATCCCAGTGGTAGAGTTGCAAAAGGACTCTTTTCAAAAGTTCAACTGGCTGGAGATTATATTTTCATTCTGCAGTTTTTAAATGAAATCAAAGATTTTAAAATGAGCCAATGAAAGAAGTGCTAACACACTGGCTTATACCATACAGCTAACTCCTGTCTCATGATCTACCTATAAACTTTTGATTGAAGAAATAGCAGAGATAGAAATCAGGCCAGGCAGCAGGGCAAACTCTTGCTAGCAATTCCTGCTAACAATAGATGATATGACCTTTTGTAATTAACCTGTTCTAAGTTTCTTTAGACAACCAAACAAGTTGAGTTTCTGTTTCCATTGTAATGACTGATGCCTTTGGATTCACCAAAGATGACATTAAAGAAGGTTGAACTCATACCCCGCCTTGCTTTAGTGAGATGTGCATTTTCCCCAGTGGACTAAAGCTTGACAGGCTGTGCTATGCAGCAAAAAGAGCTCTGGCGTAGGAGGCCAATGGAATTGGCTTTGAATTCTATGCTCTACTACCTACAACCTGAGTGGCCCTTAGAAAGCAGTTTGACTTTTGTGAATCTTGGTGTCCTCATTTGTAAACCAGGGCTAAGCGTCCTACCCTCAATGGATGACCACTGGGTCTAAGAGCCTTAGGAGCACATCACTGGCATTTAGCAACATTAGCTCCTCATTAAAAACCATTTTAAATTGGAAGACACTAGAGAGTTTGACATATCATCCAGTGTTTAAGATAGCATAATTACCTACTATTTTCCCCAGAAGTTCTATTTTTATTAATGTAACTAAAGTTTTGGAGAGCCATGCAACCATGGTAACTCAATCGTAACTCAATCTTACATTCAGTTAAAACATCATTGTAGCAGAATTAGAAGTAGTAGTAGTAATAATAATGGTCACCACGGACTGAGTGCTTACAGTACACTAAAAACTATATCGAGTGCTTTATACATATTATTAATACTATTAATAATAATAGTTAACACTGAGTAGCTTCTAGAGAAGAGGCAATGCCAAATGCCGACAGACCTCATCTTGTTTAACCTTCACAATGGCCTTATGAAATAGCTACTATTATATCTCATTTCAAAAATGAAAAAACTGCAGCTTCAGAAGGTTGGGTAACTTGTCCAAGGTTTCCCTGGTTAGGAAGAGGCAGAGTCAAAATTATTTTTCAATCCAAATATCTCACTACACCATAGAGCATAACTTTTACATAAAGCTCCTCTTAGTTCTATTTTTAATTCCACATTTACTGTGTCCAGTCAGGCCTCCTGGCACATAAAGGAGCAGACACTCTCTTTCTGTTATGGTAGAGTTGAGTTCTTGAATTTAAATGAATTTGCTTTTACTCTTCATGGACTCTTCTCATTGGATTGATCCATTTCCCAACCTTTGAGATTTTTATGATGGCTTTTATCATCAACGTTGGAACGGTACAGCACACCCCCTTCTGCCACCTGCCAGTATTGTGCACATCACACTCTCAAAAATAATATTTGGTATCTTCATTTGAGTTAAGGATAAAATATTAGGTTGACATGAACTCAATATAGAATCTAGAATCTTCCAGAAAACACCATTTCCCCAACAACTCTGAATAAAGGTAGGTTTTCTTTAGTGCCCTCTAAAATCAGAGGGTAAAGGGCTTTGGATTATCTGCTACTTTGAATCACCATTGTCACCCCTCCCTGCCATTAGCACAGAGCAGTATCCCGTGTGACCTTTCCGTAGCACGCTGTCTTCTTGCCACTCCAGGCAATGCAATCCTGACCCAGATCTGTAATCTGTGGCACACTAAACAACTCACACATGTTTTAACTGCTTGGGATTTTGCTGTGGTAAAGTGACACAGAAGCATACTCTGAAGAATCAATCTATTAACTCATTCCTACCCATCACAAGGGATCAGTGGAAAACAACTCCAACTAAGCTCACAGGAGAGGCATTAAAATTTGGTGTTAAGAGCGTGAGCGTTGGAGCAAGTCTAGGTTTGGATTGGCCTCTTGGTTTTACTACTGCTTGACATTGAGCAAGCTGTTTACCTGCTCTCAGCCTCAGTTTCCCCACACTTAAAGCAAGGCTGCCTTCTTCTGAGGATGGCAAGTGTTCAATGGGAGAAAGCACAGAACCTGGTCATGTTGTTTTTAAATATTAGGAGAAGTGGTCTTCAGAATTCCTCTTTGAGAAAGATCTTAGGGCAGGAGGTGGCTCAGGATCATCCTTGATTTACTGTTGAGCTTTAGGAGGGGTAGGTGATTCCCCTAAATTCACAGAGCTTGGAAATGGTGGACCTTAGCAATTGTGAAAAGACCCTACTGATAGGCCACGTGGCTTCTGAGCAGCTCCACAAGTGAAATCCGAACTCAGCACCTGTCAAAAGCGCACGATCAAGGCCTACACTGCAAGAGCCTCAGTGTCAAAAGCACCATCTTAGTCAGATCACCTTGAGGCTTAAGCATTACTCCAAGAGTCTGTTGGATACTCACGCTACTTTACCAGGCATGTAAAGGAGCAGGGGGACCACAGGAGATTCCTCATTGCCATAGATAATGAATCCCATTTCGTTCAGTCTCTGTCTGAAGTATCTTGTGTTTTTTGCAAGTTGCCGTACTCTCTTTAACCCTGAAAGGAGACAGGCATGAAATCCATCAATTACCACCAGGAAGAGGGAAGCAAAGGTCAGATAGGCTTGGCAAGCACTCCTAAGTCTTTCCACAGGCCTGCAGTGTTAGTTGGGAGAAGGTGGAAGTGGGTGGGAACGTATCTCCTGGTAAGTAGGTGTGGGCACTAATGCCTGAGAACTGCCCTGAGCCTGGAAGATAGGATCTAGGGGCAATGGTGCTTCCAGGTACTGCTAGCAACTAAAGGTAGGCTGTAGAATTGCAGTGGGGTGGGGTGGGGTGGGGTGGGGTAGTGGGGAAGGTTCTAGCAAGAAGGAATGAGATGAATTATCATTTACTAGGTACCCATTGTGTATGAACTCTGCAGTAACTGCTTTAAAAACATTAACTTAAGAGGAGTGACATAAGAAATCTCTCTCTCTCTCTCTCTCTCTCTCTCTCTCTCTCTCACACACACACACAAACACACGTATTATCACACTAGTTGTTAGTAGAGGCTTTTAAGCCAAGCTGAGCTGGTCCATTAAATTGCCCCTCATCTAAGTCTCTAATTAAAGAACATGTCATCCAACCTGAGTTTGAAGGGGTAGCACTTAGCACTTTCCTGGACAAGACAGGTCCAGTGGAAACCAGGACTATTTTGTGAGGTATTTGATGGTGGTAGAGTAATAGAGGGAAGGGAAGAGGGAGACCTCTGCCTTCCCCAAGCAGAAAAAAATGACAGTGTTGACTCCAAGCAGAAGGTCAAGCAAAGGTATGTGTGTCCATTTCCAGGTTACTGGTGCTTTTGCTCTAAAGTTTATCTTCTGTCCTCAGCATGTGTCCATTGGGGAGGTTACACACATGAGACAACCATGGAATTAAAGAGCAAAAGGAGTTCTGAAGACATTTGTCTACTCCAGTCCTGTCTCTAATCATAAAAGTCAGTAAATCAACCACAACTAGTCAGTAAATCTTCAATAGGAAGGTTGAAAAGAACTGAGTCTTTAACTCCCCCCAGACATCAGTCCAATGTTCACATTTGATGCCAGGTTGCTATTCAGCAGGAATGTGCTGCTACTGCTGACCTCCGTTCAGCTGTCCATTCAAACTGATCAGAGCTGCTGCTCTACCAGTTATTCAATAATTTGAACATCAGTCCTGGTTGTCTTTAGTTCTCCAGATGTACAATGGGTAAAATATTTAGTAAACATGTCCTCTAGTTCCTCCTTAGAGAGATGGCCCTAGATTGTGCCTTGGCAATGGGTTAAGCAGTGGACATCTCCTGCTCAACATCCTTCCTCCAGGGGACCATGATGTGAATTTAGGTAGAGTTCACCCTGCCTTCCCATTTCTTGATTATTGGTTCATGATGGAACACAACCTGGGCCTATAAGAGTCTTTCAGATCCACTGAGGAAGAAGTATAAGAGTTAGGTCAATCTCAAGCTACATCTGTCACCGTATGGAGGAAACCGGATTGAAAATGATGCTGACCCAGAAGAAAGCTAAGACACAAGTCTGCAAGAGGCCTGGTAGCATCATTGAAACTCTTGGGTTTATTCATGCCTAAGTGAGTCCATTCCCTGGACTGGCCCTGTTGTGTGAACCAATACATTTATTTTTCTTACTTAAGTTACTTTGAGCTGAATTTCTAACACCTATAACCAAATGTGTCCTGAGAAATATAGGTAGGCCACTAATTGGATGAGGTTACCTCTAAAGGACAATAATAATATCAACAACAACAGTAATTGTAGCTCACAAATATGTAATATCACTACTGTTATAAGCACTTGATATTTAATAATGTATTTAGTCCTTTAAAAACTCTATTGATATAGATGTTATAATCTCATGTTATACATGAGGAAACCAAGTAACTTACCCAAGTTCATACAGTTAGTAGGCAGCAGAATCAGAATTTAAACCCAGGTAATTGGGTTCTGGATTCTGTATTGTTAACCCCTGTATTATGGTACTCTCCCCAAGAGCAGCAATGAATAATGTCTGGCTAGATAATGAATGGTAGCCATCTCTTTTCCTGAAGCTCAATAAAATTGATCTCTGCCAGCTGTTAGGATCACTGTTCTACCATTTTTTTTCAGCAGAGGCAGTTGAAAGGTTGAAGCTCTAGACAGGTTCATGTTGTGAGGGGTGAGGTAGGATATCAAGTCTGGACCCTACCACAGAGAAGAGCTGGCAGACCCCCTTCACTTTGGATCAGGGACCTGAAGGGCTAATTCTGAAAAGTCATGGTGAACCAAAAGTAGACAGCCCCCCAAATGGCATTTTCTTTATCCAAACATATAGCATTTTTAAATTAGGCTCTATCATTCCCCAAATACATCAGATCTTCTTTTCAGAATTTTTCTTTCCTCATCAGACCCACATCTACTTGACCTCTGTGACATTTTCAGTGAGTTAACAATATATGTCAAGTAATGAAGATTTAATTGAGTGCAACACCAACTAAGGAGAATGATGTTGAATACTACAATTGTCCTTTCTTGTTTTCTGTTATTATCTCTCACCCATTCCCAGTTCTCAAGGAAGATACCTTCCCAAGTCTACCAGCTCTCAGTAAGCATGTCATTATAAAAAAAGAAAGCATCTGGCTTATTGTACTTCCTCAGGAAAGCTGACCTCTTAGCCCCATCATGCTGGCCACAGCTAATGGATGCAAGACATCCTTGATCTGAGGGCAGTACATTTGGATATTGGGCAAGGATCCATGAATTGGTCTATCACAGGAACTTTGCCATAGAGATAACAAATATCAATTATACCAATAAAATCCTCTTACTCTGTAAAGTGTGAATGTGAAAACTTTAGAGGGAACCAACAATTGGTAGTAAGACTAGATATTGAGAGACAGAGAGAGACAAGCTTATTATCAGAATCTATAAGATAGAGGAAGCCATTGATAAGTAAAAGCTATGGTAACCCATGAAGTAGAGAAGTGGGCAGGGAAAAGTTAGTAGAAACAGGAAAAAAGAAATAGGAAGAGGGAAGAGCTTATAATCTAGTGGGAGACAGAAAATCAAATCATCATAAATGGATGTAAAATTATAGCTCTGATGAGTCCTGTAAAAAATGCTATCTGGTATTATGGGAACCCGTGTCAGACTGTACCAAGTCTGAGGAAGCCAATACGTAATAAGTGAGCTTAGATCTGAAGGATGAACAGATGTTAACCTGGCAAAAGAAAAAAAAGCACCCACGAACAAAAACAAACAAAAACAAAACAAAACATCAAACAGGGGAGAGCATTTTAGGCACAGGAAACAGAACAGGTGCAATGGTCCTACAGTTTGTAGAAAAGAGTGGTTGAGAACAAGGTATGATAAGGCTGAAACTTTGGGTAGATCGTCTAAAAAAAGTACAGAGATTGAAAAACCCAACACTTAATGGCTGGGAAGAGAAGGATGAACTTAAAAGGTAGATAAATAGCAATTGAGGAGGGAGAAGATAAATCAAGAGATAAAATAGTGTTCATGGGCTTTATCAACATGGCCATATTTGATAACCTTTACTTTCAAGTTCCCGATTGAGACGTTGGTTTTTTAAAAACAAGTAGTTGCAAGTATGATTTAATTTAATATATGTTTCTATTTTCCCACTCACCTTATTCCCCCCCACCCCCCACAAATGATAAGCTTTCTTTCCCAAAGTTCCAGATTTGAAACTTTAATTCTAGCAAGGGAGTACGAGAGGTATAGAAAAATTTGTATACATTTTATAGACATAACCTCCTCGGTGCTTAAAAACTTGTTTTGTGACATGCTGAGCATCCCTTGGAAACTAGTTATGTGTACAGGGAGAAATCTATGTAAAGAAAAGAACTAGAAATTAGGAATGAGAATATTTGTCTTTGTATTAAAACATTTCATCCATATATCGACTCTGTGTATTAGAACATGAAAAGCAGGGGGCGATTGTGGACAGGAAAGAAAAAGAAAAGAGGGCTGGAGTAAGACATGTTTTAGAGAAGGTGACTGAAATGAAGGCACAGATATACATCCCAGCCACCCAAATGTATTCCATATGGCCTGTCCCCTGGTGCATTCAGCTCTTTTGTTGATCGTTAGTTGCACAATGAATAGATGACTTCATCAGGCTGGGTCTGATGATTCTTAAATGATCCCCCTCAAAGACTAGAAGGATTTCCTGGCCTGGAAGTGCATGAATGACTTAAATTGCTTTTCCCAATGGCATTATCTTTGCACTTGCCCATAATGATTCATCTATCATTGGGCTGCCCAGCTACTTAATTGGCCCCGTCTGTCCCCTCTGCCTTGATTAACCCAAGTAACTGAATCATCAGCTAATGTCATCACTTTACTGCTTCTAGATCCTTTGGAGAGTTGACCAAACAGATCAGAATATCAGTCCCAGGGGTCGTTGATTCTTAAGAACTGAATGTTTTATTCTTGCCCTGTCTCCTATCTTTGAACCATTTAGCACAGCACGGATTACAAGCCATTATGACACACTTTGTGGTCACCATGTTTTCTCATCTAGGTCACTATAAATGCCTTTGAGGTCTTTTGAGTTGGCCATGATACAGCTCCTTTCAATTACTCTATTGCTCACTCTTTAAAATTGGAAACATTCTCCTACTCCTGGAGGGCCTGGGGGCAGAGAGGAATTTGTACATATAAAATGCTACTCATCTAGACAGGATGTGGGTGATTTTATTAATTACGTTGTGCTTTGAGATCCTTGCTGGAAGAGTGCTTTGTAAAAGTAGAAGGTATACTTAGCACTTGGGCTTTCCTACAGGGACAGCCATGCCAGGATGACATGGAGACTGGCCTTTGCAGCCACAATCCCTTCTCAACATGCAAAATCCATCACTCATTTCTGATCCTTCTTCCACCTATTCCATAGAAGACAGGGAAGGTCCCTGAGCAGATAAGTGAATGAGCTTATCTCTTATGTAGGGTTCTGGAGAGTTTATCAAGTGTTTTATTTTGCTTTATTCTGGGTTCTCCGAAGAGGCTGTTGAGTGAAAAAAGATAGGCTTTAAAATTAAATGGTCTAAGAATCAAACTGTACCTGGACAACCTAAGGCCTTAAAACCTCAGTTTTACCTGTAAAATAGAGATAAATAAGCCCATCTCCCAGGAACATTGAGAGAAATAAAGGGATTAATGCAGGAAAAGTGCTTACTACTATGCCTGGCATATAGTAGGTGCCTGAAAGGCCATTATTCCCTTCCTTTTCACAGGGCAGCAGTTCTCAGCAGCCTGGGTGCCACCTCAGAATCATCTGGAGAGCTTGGCAAAGTCCGATGCCCAGCCTGCACCACACACAATATAAATGAGGTTCTTTTGGGATGAAACTAGGCATGAGTTTTGGTTTTTACAAGTTACAGCCAAGGAGACTCCGATGATGATGCAGGGCAGTGTTAGGTGCCCGATTGTGTCCTGGCTGAGTCACGCTCCTTGGTTGGACATGGAGAGTAAAAGATGGGCTTATGTCATAGTTTCTCATTTGGCACGATGACAACCCAGCGGTTACTGAGTGCTTGGGCTCTCAGATAGTACATATCATGGGGGTGACCTGCTTCTCTGACAGCTATCTGCTCCAAAGCGCTCACTCAACTTGAGGTCGACCCCAGTGTCAACCTCACCCCTCTCGTGAGGGTGGATGAAATCAGGGATGAACTCATCCTGGCAGATGACCTGTATGTTGCTGTTCCATCCATTCAGATTTCTAGCTGTGTCGACTTGAGAGATGGGCTAGGTTAACAGAGGCCACAAATACCTTAACCTTCCCTCCAATGCTGTTAAAACAAAAACAGCTGGGGCAGGGGAAGGAAAACAAATAAAACACAAAGCATCCCACTACAAAGCCCCGCAGTCCCCTAATAAAAACAATCGTCTGTGGCCTTTCCAAAAATATGTTTGAGACAACTCCGTCTCCAGAGGGCCAGAAGGAATTGCGGACAGTGGCGACTCCCAGAAAAACCTGTCAAAAGCTAAAGAAGGAAAATTTCTTTTCGGCTGAACCATCAGCATGCAAAACAGGAGAGACAAGAAGCATTTCCCCCTGTGAGACTAAGTGAAAGAGGCGGATTTGTGGAGCTCGTGAGCCAACACCAGTGCCCCTCTCTATTTTCTGCAGACTTTGCAAGCTGATTTTTGAACAGAGGAAACATGAATATGCCCAGATGCCACGGGGTGACTTATTGTATTATTTTCCAAGTTTCAAAATGCACAGGCAGAAATACACACTGCTCCCCCCCTTACATTACTTCGCATACCACCACTGGCTCAATGGCCTCAAGCACACGCCTGGGCAGCGTTGCTCGGAAAATGTGGTCCTTTTCTTCAGGGATGGGAAGAATCTTTCCATAAAACATGTCTCACCCAAAATCCAAATTGATATCAGCGAATGCCTGCAGTGTTCAAAGAATGCCTGATCTCCCTGCCTCTTCCCCCTTCTTTGTCTGCCCGGTCAGCCTTGCTTCTCCCCACATGGAGAGGGGGCAGGAGGCGGAGGGGAGTTTGCGAGAGACCTTGGAGTAAAGTTTCAACGTGGCAGCAGGAACCCAGCGTCTATTATTTTAAGCTCTGGACACCAGACGGGACATTTTGTGTCCAACACACTCAGGGGCAGAGAGATCTCAGTAAAGATCAAGAGGCTACAGAGCGGCAAGAATCATAAGAATCACATTAGCAGTGACAAGCTTCTCAGTAGGATGGAGAAAGCAGTGTTTGGAGTGGTTTGCTGAGAGGAACGCACTTTTTTTTTTTTTATCAGGCACTGGAGCGCTCCCTTTTGATGTCCGGATTCCAAGGTTATGGCAGGTTTTATAGTCACATACACATGTTCCAAGGACTCTCCAGGCCGCTCAGTCCTACCCTGTGGAATGCGTGCAGGAGCAGGCAGGCCGGACATCAAGGGCAGTGGCTGTCTGCATGGCCTGATTTCAAGGGCCCTGGGAAGACACTGCCACCTCCACCTCCCCACCCACCCACTGCTGACCTATACCATCAGGGGCTTAATCCACAAGGAGGGGTAAAATGGACATCTCTTGTGCACCTATTATGAGCCAAGGAGTGTGTTTTGGGGCCCCCTGAACAGATGAGGAAACTGAGGCTGGAAGATCACTGATGCGTTACCCAGCTGACCTGGAAACTGGCTGTGCCTCTGAGTCTATCAAAGCCTGCTCTTTGGAAAGAAGCTGGTAAACTCATTCCTGATGAGGTGTGAATTCCATGATTCATGGGTTCATACATTTCACAAATGAAAAGCACTCACTATGCACAGGAGCCCGGCCAGCTGCCAAGGTGGCGTAGAAGATGGAAAACTTCCGAGGCTGTTTACAAAGAAATGACCCACTAGTTACTAGTAGACAGGGCAGGTATCAGATGATTCACACTTGAGAACAAGAGCCATGAGACAAATACAGATGAAGTTAGCAGGCTGTTCACATGTGAGTACTTCATGTGTACTTACAGGAAGAATAATGTTGGCTTGCATTAAATAGAGAGCAGTATCTTCAAAAGTCACTAATTATGGGACTTTTACATGCGGAATGGGGTAATTTGGAAGGCTAGGATCCTTCTGGGAACCTTGTAAATCAGCAATTCTTAAGCAGGAGGACACACAGAGTCTTTCGGGTTTGTTTTTTCTCAAATACACCCAGTAAGGCCCTCTCTGTAGAGATTCTGCTCCAAAAATGATACTATTATTTCATTTCACAATATTAAATTATTAGTTTTCAGAAAAACTCTCTGGGTAACTGCAGTGTGCATCCCAATGAAGAACCACCACTCCAAGTCACAAATTATACTGTGGGTTTTTGAGTCTACAAAGATAATAAGGCTGATCTTAATTGAAGACACCAGAGAACAATTTAGTCTCGGTATTTTGCTCTCCGTCAACAGATCTGTGCCTCAAGTTCCATCTGATTTTTTTCTTTTTTTCTATGAAGATGAACAAGCCACTCATTATCTCTGAGCCTCGATTTACTAATCTGTTAAATGGGGATGATCACAATAGCTGCTTCATCTGTTTCCCAAGATTTTGGGGAGTGTGCTATTAAGCAACTGTTGTGATCAATGGTGGATTGAAAGGTAAAGGTATCTACTATTTTCAAGGAGCATATATGGTCTAGTCCAGTGGTCGGCAAACTCATTAGTCAACAGAGCCAAATATCAACAGTACAATTATTGAAATTTCTTTTGAGAGCCAATTTTTTAAAACTTAAACTATATAGGTAGGTACATTGTTATTAACTTAATAAGGGTACTCCTAAGGCTTAGGAAGAGCCACACTCAAGGGGCCAAAGAGCCGCGTGTGGCTCGCAAGCCACAGTTTGCCGACCACGGGTCTGGTCTATAGTCACGAAAAAAAAAATCATGTAATTATAAAGAAAGGTAGAAAATTGAATGACCCGTGGAAGATATGCTCTGGGAGTTTGGAGCAAAGACCTACAGGTGATGGGTTAACATCTTGTGCATGTAATTTTGGAGACGGTGGGTTGGTTGTCACTAACTTACTTATCTAGAATGCTTGGATTACGGCTACGAGACAGACCAGTGAAGTCAGACCATTGGGATCTGCGAGTTCCACCCTAAGGGCTGGAAGGTTCTGGTGAGTCATAGAGAGCCACGGCAGCATCAGGAGCAGGAAATGCCACGTTCCGGGGGAGTTAGAAAGAGAAAAGCTCATTGTGTATTGAGTATGGATTCAGAGGAGGAAAACCTGGAGGTGGCAAGTCAAGGTAGGAAGCCAGAGTGGCAGCAAAAGTCTGTGTGTCAGCAACTGTTCTGATTTGTGGCAAGAAGGCAAAGGAAGCAGCAATGGGCAGGCTCTGCGTTGAGCAACCGGGTTATTGGGGCCTCTGAAAGGCTCTGAGAAACGATGCAAATGAAAGTGGCCACCAGGAAGCCTCATCCAAGGCAGCTGCCTACATGATTCAAATATCTGGTTTTCAAAGTGTTTGCTGGGAGGTGCACTGGGAGCAAAAACTGAAGGAGAGGCTCAACAAATAGGAGATCAGACCACCCCGCTCCCCAAGCTGCCCCCCACGGCAACAGCAGCATCAAGACCAAGTGCTCAGGGACTGTGAGCCCAGTGTCTTGGGTTCAAAATCAGCTCGGCCATTTGGGACAAGGTGCTTCATCCTTCTGTATCTCAGGTTATTCTCCTGTGCAATGGGACCGATGCCAATCATCATCATACTGAAGCCCATTACATACTGTTAGAGAGGATTAGGTATTAAGTAAGTACTTAGAAGATTGTCTGCCCCGCACTAAGCCCTATATGTGTTGTAAAATTGAAAAACTATATATATTTTATAAAATGGACTTTCATGTACATTTTATTTGAAAAAGATTCCATGGTTCAAAAATATTGAAAACCAAACTCACTGAACCAAAAGACTAGCCTGAATGATTTGGATTTGCCCTCTACCGCTGGACCCTGGTGATCAATCGAAGTGACCTGCGGCACCTGCAGCCCATCTGGCTGTCCCTGTGCCTGCCTAAGTCTTCTTTGGTGTCTGGGACAGGTCTTCAGATCTTTTTATGTCCCAGGATTAAGTATTCATCAAATAATTTGTATTCTCAGTATTCCAGTTGAAGCATAGAATCACTGGAAATCTAACTACAAAAAGTCTCCTATTTTACAAAGGTAAAATAAAATTGAAGCACATTAACCAGTACGTAAGACTTAATCAGGTGAGCCCTTAGAAGGGGCTGGGATCTCCCTGAAGAAAGAGGTTCAAGAAGAGAGAGGGGTGTCTGACCTGAAGAAAAGTCTCCATCTCTGGCTGCAAGGTGGATGGGGCCACGTGGGAAGGAGTTCGAGCCGTCCCTGGGAGCTGAGAGAACCAACTGTGCCTAGACTCTGACCCAAGACCATGAGATAATAAATGGGCATTGTTTCCAGCCGCTTAGTTTGTGGTACTCTGTTTATACCAAGATAGAAACCAAATACATTCACTCCAGCCCAGAACACATGCTGGGCTTCTCCAGGCACAAATCCACCTGCTTAATCCTCCCCAGCTGTGGCTGCTGGGGTAGCTGGTTTTCTCCACGCACTTCTCCAGACAAAAGAGGGGGCTGGGGTATGGCCCCTGCTGCACTTGGGGCTTTTGCTGCTTAGCTGAAAATGAACCCGTGGTGGGGAAAACAAAGATCAATGAGGAACAGCGGCTCCCCTTCATCCTCCAAGATGCTACAGCTGGCATCAGGTTCGCTCCTTCCCCAGTTGTGCCTAACCAACATGGAATTCCATGTGCGCTCCATTGCCCCCGCCCTGCCCCCACCCCCACCCCATCCCAGAGCCCGTCTATGCAGAGGAAACAACAGTGAAGAGGAAACTTTCCTAGGGCCCGCGGTGTAAAAGGATATCTTGTTTGTAGGATGGTGGAAGGAAGTGGCCACACTATCCTTTTGCCCCATTGCCATGTAAAAGACAAAAAGACAAACAGATTCTCTTTACACTCTTGCTAGGGACATTTTTTTAAAGGGCTCAAAGCAAGTGCAGAATTTACTGAGCTGCCCTAAAATTCTACCCTTGGCTAACGGTTAAGGTGAGTAAATGAAGGAGCAGAAGGTTGCAGAGCAGTTTGCAAGCGATTTCTGCACAAACTCCCCTTCCTAGCCAGTTTGCTGGCGAATTCTGTGTTTATGGGACAAACCCAAGTCATTCTCCAGGCACATAAGCAGCCATAGGGCAGAGAGGTAAGGCCTGTCACTTTGCTTGCTAAGTGCAGCCTTAGGTCCACACGCACAGCACACAAAGACCAGGTAGAACTTTTTTACCCCCCAGCACAGGTGATTAATCATGGACGGAGGCAGCCCCGAGTTGAAGGCCAGCAGAGCGTAGCACCCGCCATCTGTTTTGTATTAGCTATTGCTGAAATGCCAGTGGCCTGAAACCATTTAGAAAATGCAGCTCTCCGTTCTCTCTCTCTCTCTCTCTCTCTCTCTCTCTCTCTCTCTCTCTGCCTCTTTCTGGGTCTCCAGCTGGTAACCAAGTAGCAAATATATTTAGGAAGCAACAGCTAGTTCCTCCCTCAACAATGCCAAGGGTCTTCAGTGCCAGGGCCTCAGATGGTGCATTGGGGGAGGGGTTCTCTGGGGACTCCTCTCACATTCACTGAGAGACTTCAGAGGGACAGAACTAACAATCCTTGCCGGGTTTGTGGGGAGAAAAGAAATGGTAGGAAGCCAATTTTGTACTCGCTGAACTCTCCGCCAATGTAGAGGCTGAGAAACGTGAGAAGGCCTTTTAAAACTAATTATCATAGTTTTATCGCCCCAATCGCAGGCCTTTTTGGTTTCCACTGTCTCTTCTTCTCTTGGAGGAAGAGACAGAATTTCAGATAAAGAGTAATTAGCAAGAGTAGCTGCAAGATAAATTTGATGCTGCAGATGGGTAAGTGTAGTTTGCAGCCCCCAAGCAGCTGAAGAAAAGCAACATCTTATGAGAGACGCCTGTGCAGGTATCTCATGTCAAATATAAACAGTAGGAAAGTGAGAAAATTCCACTCTTGAGAGCGAATTGCTGTCACCCGGTATACTCCTTTCTTGCCTCTCTCAAAGCCCTAAATCTTCCCGGTTAGTCACTTCTGTTTTTTAAACCTATCAACTCAAGTGCAAAAATATGTGTGCCCTGTTTCAGGGACCAGAGCAAAGGTCCAAGGTCACAGCTGGAAGGCACTGGTGCCACTTTCTTCAAGTCCATGTTGGGTTAGAGGCAGGGTCAGTACCTCACCTGCCAATCTCATGATAAAAGTTCACAAATGATCAGGATGAATGAAATAATCCACCTGAGATGATTTAAAAATGAGGCAGGACTATATTTTCCAGTGCAAATGTATTCTAAGTCTCCCTTTCCTTCTCTTTATCTTATATTTCCTCTGTAGAGGGGAAAGGCAAGAAATATGATGGAGGTTCATAAATGAATAAAGTTACTTGAAAGACATTGTCATTTTATACAACTTCTTCTAATAGCTGAATAAACAACAGAAATTTAAGCATTTGAAAAAGAATCTTCTAAATTTTGGACATGGTACAGGATGAGTTGTGTGGAATGAACTTGCCCTTGTGGGCATAACAACAGAAACACAGTGTTTGTGCTTCCCAAAGTAGATGAAACGCTTAAAGTGATGTTGATCAGGGTCATATTTTCATATGAATTTAACCTTGACATAGAGTCACTAGTTTCATCTCTACTAGGGCTCACGGTTCAGTCTTCTCTTGTGACTGGTTACCTTGACAAGTCAAGTGCTGGGTGCCGATGTGATGAACATCAGAGGTTCTATTCTTGTTCAAGCCTCTTAGGCTCCTTTTAGTTCATGGACCCAAAATTCTGAACCAAAGTGTGGCCGAACAGGAAAGTTGGGGTGACTCAAAATAAACCCATCCAATTCAAATAACTAGCCTACATGTCTATGTTTTTAAAGTGCATGTTTTAAAGTGCAATTTACAATTTTCTGATAATGACGCAATTTATAATTTTCTGTCTCATGACACCCCCTCTTCCAAAAATATGTCCTGAATGTCTGAGAGTGTGTTACTATTTCCAAAATATACATTCTCTCCTGGTTTGGCCTGACTTCCAAAGCTGTTCCAATTTTATGTTATTTTAATTTCTTCTGGGGCAGCATTATGCCCAGGGTTCATTTTCTCCCTTCAAGTAGTACACAGCATTGGGGAATTTAGCAACATAATAATGATAATGATCTCAATCCCTGCCATGGCCTGAGACTAGGTTTTGTGAAAAAGCAGCAGAAGTGGTTGTAGTAAAAGCCAGACGAGAAGCCCTGAGAGTCCCTATAAAAGGGAAAGAGATTCATCGTCAGTCCTTTGGACTTTGTTTTTCTTTTGTCCGTAGCTACTTTTATTCCATTCCAGGTCAAGAGTTTATTTACTAAGTCAATAGAGAAACATTGGGAAACTGTCTAAAATATACAATGCCTTCCTACAGTGTACACTCATCTGAAAGTTGGGGGAAAGAATGTGCTGGACTGAGGTTAAGTACTGAAGCAAAGACTGGCTAGCTATTCACTGAACCCATTTCCTTGGCCAAGGAAGACACTTAACTTCATTTCCTAGGCTTCTTTGTGGTTAGGCAAGGGTATGTGACTGAGTTATGGCCAATAGAATGTGGACAGAAATAAAATGTGCCTTTCTAGTTATGGCTCCTGAAAACATCACACACATGATTCTCAATTCTCCTTACCATGTTGGTGGCAATCTTGGAAGTCATATGTTTAAGCTGGAGAAGCCACAAGAGCAGTGGTTTTCAACCTTCCTAATGCCGCGACCCTTTAATACAGTTCCTCATGTTGTGGTGACCCCCAATTTCATTGTTACAAATTGCACATAATTAAAGCATAGTGATTCATCACAAAAACAATATGTAATTATATATGTGTTTTTCAATGGTCTTAGGCAACCCCTGTGAAAGGGTCATTCGACCCCCAAAGGGGTCTCGACCCACAGGTTGAGAACCGCTGCACAAGAGGGTAGTAGGCTGGGTTCCTGGAAGAGAAAACTGCTCAACAGGAACACCCATTTTGGATTTGATATGAGCAAAAAATAAATTTCCATTGTGTTATGCCATCGACATGTTGGGGCTTGTCTGCTATAGTAACTAATTCACTGATTTACCTTAAGTAATATGGCCTTATAAAGAAAGGTACCATATAATTTTCAAGGAATCAAAATCTTCATGCTTTCTACTTTTCATTGGCTGTATGGTGTAAAGGGAAACTATACATTTTTTTGTGCGAATTTTAGTTTTTCAACCTCTTATTACTTGTTGCCAAGTAATGTCATGAAAACATGAAGTTTATTAACTGAAAAAAATCCTAAGTGCAAATCATGATGAACATGGGGAAGAGGATGGAAGAAAGACCCTCCAGAATACTCTGTGGAAAATGTAATTTTTGCATACTTAAGGATGAACCTACTCTCTTCTATTTTAGAAATGCACTTCAACTTGGACACAGATTAGCTGGTGCCCAGTATTTGCCGATTACTGTGTATAAAAAGGTCAAATGCACCTTTGAGCTTTGGATGGTGTCTCCATAGGAAACCTTAAGTGAAGGATTCAGCTAACAGCTTGGGTAATAAAAGAAAACTCCATTTTGCTTCTGCTATTTGGGCATCATTGTCTTGGATTATCCAGCTTACTCACCTCTCTATTAGATGGTATCTAGACAAAGCTACTAAAAGAATATCAGTTATCAAAATAATAGAAAAGGAACTTTAGATTTTGGCCTATGCATGTACCCATAAAGGAAGCGATTATAACTCTAGTATTTAAAACAAAATAATTCTACAGCTAAAAAAATAATATCTTAATTGTTGACAGATAATGATTAGATTCTAAGCTTTGCCCAGAAATCTGCTTCAAACACCAAATCAGGTCACTCAATATTCACTCATTCACATATTTGATTTTTAAGGCACAATTAACTAATCACTACCTATTTGAAGGACCAGAGTGGGGTGTGTATGACTACCATTATAAAAGGGATAGATTGCATGAGACTGAGAAGGCAAGGTTTATTTTCTGACTGTAGCCATGGAGATAGGGCTTAGAAGGCTGAAGAGGGGCTCAGAAGATAAAGAATAGGTATAGTGGGTTGTGGAGAGAGATAGGGCCTTCCAGACAGAGGAACCACCAGGAGCCTGCATACTAGAGGTACCAATGCCTGCTGAGTAGTTAATTCGATATGTCCAAAGCTTACACTGAATGAGGTCATTCACTCAGCCAACAGGTACTGCTTGAGGCTGAGGACAGTGTTCCTGCCCTCATGGCATTTGTATTCTCCTGGGGAGACAGACAATAATTGAAGAGACAAGTACATAATTTCAGGTGGTGCTAAGTGCTATGAAGAAAACATGGTTGACATAAGGGAGTAGATAGAGTAACCCACATGGAAGGTGGTGATATTTTAGAAAGGGTGGTTAGGGAAGGTCCTGCTGGGTTGGTGACAGGAGCTAGGAGGACCATCCAAGCATGAACCCTCATTCCAAGTTGTTCTGAGTCCATATATCATCTAGGCCCCACATTTCAGTCTGGGCCTGTTCTGAGAGATGAGCTCAAGTATCAGCAGCAAGGAAGGTCTGTGTGGTGGCCAAGGGGTCAGATATGAGGGAGGTGGACACACCACTGGAAAATCAGAGAAGGCCTCCATTGTTCTTTGTTATTTGTTTCTATTTAGTAGAAAAATTATCTCTTTCTTTGTGGGGCTAAGAAAAACTTTATCTGTGACAATTTTTGACTTATCTGTGTTTTTGAACGGGATTGAAACTCCTTCAACTAACACAGTGGTTCTCAACCGGTGGGTCGCGACCCCTTTGGGGATCAAATGACCCTTTCACAGGGGTCGCCTAAGACCATCGGAAAACACATATATAATTACATATTGTTTTTGTGATTAATCACTATGCTTTAATTATGTTCAATTTGTAACAATGAAAATACATCCTGCATATCAGATATTTACATTACGAGTCATAACAGTAGCAAAATTACAATTATGAAGTAGCAACGAAAATAATTTTATGGTTGGGGGTCACCACAACATGAGGAACTGTATTAAAGGGTAGCGGCATTAGGAAGGCTGAGAACCACTGAACTAACAGAACACATGCCCTCTCTCCATTGCTAGTTCCTTTTTGTATAGAAACTGCAGCCATCTTTAGCCCTTCGGATTTCCCAGTTAATAGAACCAGGGATTTTGCAATGAAAGGAGGAAATATTCCATTTTAATTTTAGAATAGGCAGTGTCACCATACAATAGTGACACCATAATGTTGACTTAAAGGACATCCCTTCCCCACTTCAGGATGAAGAGTCTTCCTCCCAGAGCCAGATACTCAGAGGGGGAAAAATAATCCCATTTACTGAGCCTTCATTCCCTGGACATGCCAAAGGCAGCATGTGATGTGCAAACAGAGTCCTAGGGCTGAGGTAACACCTTCTTCACAGACGGAATGTTCTGAATACTTCCCAAGTCAAGCAAGAACCTAAAACCCCAGAAAGATTTAGTGTGAGGAGGCCCTCTGTTAGGGAGTATGTCTATTTAATACTTCTCCTCAGGTGCTGGGCTGATCACATTTTTAGTTTTCTAAAGGGCAAAGGAAGCTCAGCTTGAGGAAGGATCACTTGTGTTGGCACATGGCTACAGGCACTTATTTTCAGCCTCAGTTTCCTCATCTTTCTCTTATTGACCTTCTTTCTAAAGTTCACCAAAAGCTGGGAGTCCACACTCTGAAAGGCTTAGTAAACTTTTTCTTCAGATTGAAAGTGGGGAATTGAGGTAATTCTGTGGATAATATCTAAGTTTGATTGATAGTGTCTAAGATGCTTGATGAATATGAACTTGGAAGTGTGACAAGAATAGGAGCAGATCACCTTGCTTAGAAAAGTGCCAATATCATTTCAATATTGTGTTATCAAATTGTAACCATCACAGCAGGAGCATGACTAGCCAATGGGAGGGTGATAATTATAGTGTAAAGTTAAGCAGACTTCAGTACATATTGGAGGAAAAGCCATTTTTTCTAAGTTATGAATTTGTCATAATTGATTGTAAACTTGTCATAATTTAAACTTAACAGTGCTGTCCATTGAGGATTTCCTTTCTCACCCAGTGGATTCCACCTATTGAAGATGCACTGAAAAGATAAGTAATTTAACTATATGGATAGTACCCTGTCCATACCGAGAGACATAAGTTATTACAGAAATGGTCATATCTCTACCAGATGCCTACTACCAAATCAAATAATATAACCCTTGTTGCGACCATAAACTCTTAATGACTTTACATACTTCCAAAAGTTACATGAAGGCACAGGTTCAAGGGGGAGCCTGCTGTGAGGCACATATACTTCCCGAGGGCTTAAAGCTCTTGGTTATTCCTGATACCAGAGTGGTCACAGGCATGGGAGGAACAGGTGAGGTGTTTGCAGTGAATAAGTGAACAGGGTTGAGGAAACAGAGGGGTTTAAATAAGTAGATTAAAATGTGTTTCATGCTTTTTTTCTGGGTTTTCTCTTATTTTTGTCTGTTCTTCCTCCTCCTATCCTGCTAGGTCATCTATCCATGTCTGCATTTGTCAAAGTTCTATCCTCTGTTCTCTCTGCTGCACAATACCCTCACCTATTTCCTTCCTTTGCATCTGGGGTGGGGAACCTTTTTTCTGTCAAGGGCCGTTTGGATATTTATAACATCATTCGTAGGCCATACAAAATTATCAACTTAAAAATTAGCCTGCTATTTTTGGTCAAATGTTTAATTAACTCATCCCTAATGCCTTGGCAGGGCCAGACTAAATGATCTCAAGGGCCTTACATGGCCTGCGGGCCAGACATTCCCCACCCCTGCTTTACATAGAAACTTGCTTCTAAAACTTGAGCCCATATCAGAGTCACCTGCAGGGAAGGTGAAAACAGATTGCTGCCCTGCCCTCAGAACTTCTGATGCAGGAATGCTTGCTGCAGTTCTCCTAAGTCCCCAGGCGATGCTGATGCTGCTGGTCCAGGGACCACACATTGAGAACCATTGCTATACAATAGTTTGTGGACATTTTCTCTCTTCTATCAGGTAGTCCCATCACTTCAGATGATTGGGAACACAGAGGCCACTTTTTCTGACATCCAGGCCATTTAATTAGCATATAAATGTCAGGAGCATGAACATAGGCAAGAAGTCCAAGGAAAAGGCTGATCTTGGTGAGCAAGTCCAGTTGCTGAGATGGCCAATATTAAGTGTTTAGAGATCCTGCTGCCATCTTTTGATGAAAAGATGTTCCTAACAGATATTTTATTAGCACCCACTCATGGCAATGCACAATTGGAGCTTAGAATATTTCTTTTTAATTCAACTTGAAAATAGGTACTGGAGGCCTACTATGTGTCAAGCACTGTGCTGATTCCTGGTGATATGTTGATGGTTTCTAGCCATAAGAAATACACAATCCATTGGTGCCTGATCGAGGAGAGGATGACTGATTATGAGGTCATTATATGGCAGTGGTTCTCAATGTGGGTCCCCGACCGGCAAGATCAGCACCACCTGGGAGCTTATGAGAGTTGCTACAAGAATTTCTGAATCAGAGGCTATGGGGGCAGGGTCAGCCATCAGTTTTCACCATCCCTCCAGATGGCTTTGATACATGCTCAAGTTTGAGAACCATGCTTCTACATAAAGGAAAGGAAAAGAGGTGCCTAGTTGTGCAGAATGTAAAGATAACAGAAGAAGAAATTCTGGCAAATGCAGACAGGGAAGGGGCCTAACAGGAAAAAAAGAGAAAGAACAGACAGAACATTAAAAAAATAATATTTCCATAATGAAGAGAAGACTGTTTTCAAATAGAGAGAACTAAGCAGAGGGGTCCATCAAATCTGGTTGGAGAAGCGCCAGTTGGGTAGGTGGACAAGGGGGATATTTGAGGAAGCAGGCCTGGAAATGGGCAGAAGACAGGGTGAGGGTGCTGAACACTGAGTGGGGAGGAGGAGGGGAGAGAGAGCAGAACAGGCCATATTTTCAAGAAGCTTTTACATCCATCAATGGAAGGGATGCAACTCAGTGGCTGTCTGAAGAGGGAGAAGAGGTAAGGGAAGGCTCTTTAAGTTGAAAGAAATGAATAAGTTCATGGTTGAGAAGAGGTCCCAGTGGTTTTAGAAGGTGGAAAGGGAGAGAATCAAACACAGAGATGTGAATGAGATAAAGGCATTTAACAAATATTTGTTGAGTACCTGAAATTGCCAGGCACTGTTCTAAGTGTATTGAATAAAATAGACAAATGCCTTTATTCCTGAAGTTTACATCCTATTGAGGGAAAACAGAAGACAAGTATATCTAGATCTAGATAGACATATCGACAAGTATATCTAGATCTAGATAGACATATCTATCTATCTATCTATCTATCTATCTATCTATCTATCTATCTATCATCTATCTATCTATCTATCTATCTATCTATCTATCTATCTATCTCTTTTCAGGCACTTGTAAATGCTATAAAGACTTAAGCAAGGTGAGGAGAATTGGAGGGCCTGGAGGGTGTACAATTTAAGATGGTGCTGCTCCCCTCATTGGCTGATTTTGAGCTAAGACGTGAGGAAAGGAAGAGTGTGGGTCATGCAGATAATGCTCGGAAAAGCTGTTCCAGAGAGGCCAGCAAAAGCTGCTCCCTGCATTGCAGGAAAAGCAAGGATGCCAGCTGCTTGGAATGGACCAAGAAGGGCAAGAGTGGTGGGAAATGACAGACCATATCATGAAGCTTGAAGGCCACAGTCCAGACTTTACACTGAGATGGGAAGCAATGAAAAGTTTTGAGTGGAGGAGTGATGTGGTCTGAGTTACATTTTTTAAAATAGAATTTTGGCTTCTGTTTGGAGAACAAGTCATAAAAAAGCAAGAGCAGGAGTAGGGAGACTCTCCTGGAGTCTCCAGTAATCCAGGTGAGAGCTGCTGGAAGGAGGGGTGGGTGTGGTAAGAAGCGACCGGATTCTAGATATGTGTCAAAGGAAGTCCTGCAGGACGTGCTGTTGGAGCAGGTCTGAGGTCTGAGAGAAAGGCAGAATTCCAGAATGGGCAAAAATGACTGGAAAATGTAGAGAAGGGAAGAAATCAGATGAGTTAAAAACAATAGTAACTGTTAACTGTGTATCAAGCATCATGCTAAGTTCATTATCTACATGACATCATTGAATCCTCCTGACAACCCCAATTTACAATAAAGGAACAGAGGCTAACGAAGGTAAGCACCTTGCCAATCATGGAGCAAATGTGGGGCAGGGAACTGGGCCCTGAGCAGTCCGGCTGCAGAACACACCCCTTAATCCTCCTTGTGATACAACCCCCATTGTCTCAGAAGTGAAAGGGTGCCCAGAGCTGGGGAAGGGAGGGTGGGGAGGCAGGGCCACCATTAAGAGCTCAAAAAGAATGTTGACTGATTCATTGAAAAGCTACAAATATTAAATAAATAAAAAGAGAACTATTGACAATGCTTGCTTCAGGGGGCCATTGATGTGGTTTGGGGCTCACCCTCCCGTGGCTGCTTGTGCCATGTCTGTCTAGATCAGTGGGTGCCAATGTGAGGCACATGCCTCACAGGGGGGCAACTTGATTTTTAAGGGGGGGCAATTCAAGAATGAGTTATTAACAGTGAGTTTTTTTTGCATTTCATATGGTTCGAGGGGCCTCATATGTAGTATATAAATATATATTGTGACATATTTATGCATTTTAGTTCTCCATTAAATGTTTTGAAACTTTATTTGCTATTTTTTTCATATTGCTTCATATTATTATTATTTTTCAAAAAATTTCTTGTTCATTTCTTCCTCAGTGATTCAACTGTCCTTTTGTTCTCTTATTTTTCTCTTTCATGGATGCCATGTTCTTTGGAAGCTTGTTTAGACCAAGCTAATGGCCTTTCATGCTTCCTCCACATGAATAGGAGTTCACTTTTTGAATAATAAGAATTATATGTCATGGGGGGGGGGCATCAGGATTTTAGAGATGCTTAGGTGGGGCATGACCAAAAAAAGGTTGGGAACCACTGGTCTAGATGAAGAAAATGAGCGAGCTGCAATCTTTCTCGGCCTCTTTAAAAGTGATGCCAATCATTGAAGGTGCCCAATCACAAAGGGGTCCCCTCAGTGGCCACAACTTATGTAGAACTGATTCTAGGCTCCCACTCCTCTGAGGTACCATAAACATCCCCTCGACCTTGTTTGGCATAGACACTGGCACTGAAATCGAGTAAGCCGGTGAGATGGAAGTTGAGTCACGACGTATTTATTAAGCTGAGCACGGGCTTTGACACTCAGAGGAACACCAAATTAATTCAAGACACATTTCTAGCTCTTCAAAGGCTGATAACATTGGTTTGGCTGGTGGATCACCCAACATCCATTAGGATGGAGAAACCAAATCTTCACTTTGGGCTCATTGTGCTGCACGGAGTGACAGGCCAGGAGATGAAACGGGCCTCCGTGCATGTGGTACCCACGCGCCAGCGACAGGCCCGCAGCCCCCCAGACTGTGTGCATTAACTCCCCCAGCAGCCAGGCTGCAGAGTGGAGGTGGCTGTTTGTGCATAAACACTGTCATTTCACTGGGACTTCTATTTCATCTTTGAACCTTGGCTTCAAAGGAATACTGACCTTATTCCTGTAGCTCGCCTTTCTTTGAAGCACATGGCTTTGCATTGCAGATTAAAGTGAAGACATTCATCAAGGAAGAGATCTGGCCAACGCTCCCCAAACTCCACCCGAAACAAAGCCTTGAAAGGCTCCAATCACAGTAGCAGCGGAGTGGGCTGGGGATGAAGGCTTGGAGCAGGGCCCTCTTTCTTAGATCCTATCCTGGAAGGCAGTTCCGGGGTGACATAGTGCTTTCCTTTGAGTGTTGGGCAACTTTACCCTGAGAGTCTGTCTATCTCGGCAGAAAGGGGTGAGTTAACGCAATATTCCCAACCTGTCCTGCTCATTTTATTTAAAGCAGGCATTGTCGTAAATGAGGCCAGCATGATCAGTCAGCTGTGCCTTTGAATTCTTCAAAAGACGTGTCAGGCAGAACCATCTGAAACTCGGCTGATGACTGTCAATTTCTTTCCTATTACTTTCCTTTGTTCATTCCTTTGAAAAGAAACTGTCCTCTCTTTCTCCCTGGCTCTCCTAGCTCAGTTCTAAGAAAACTAGCTGTTCACATAGCTTTCTCTGTTGCTTATTTCTCTGTTGTGAGAGGAGTGAGATGAGGAACTTGAACTGAGAGGTTAAAAATAATAACCAAATAATTATTTAATTTTAAGGCCAAGAGAGAAAAAAACAAGGGAAGTATCTCCCACTGCAGAGGAGTAAAAATTGCTGATAGACAACTATCAAAGGAGAAATGGTTATGTCTTTAATGTAATTTTTCTGCCGATCTTTAACTGTGACCAGATACACAGAGTGAGTTCTGACTGGGATGAAGTGGTAAAGCAATCCAGAGGAAAGATGACTGTCAAGTTGGGTACATATAATCATCTGGTTCTGACAACATACACACAAAAGGGCTTAAGAAATATGCAAATTTTCAGAATAATTTTTTTTCTAGCTATTCATTTCTAAAATAAGACAAAGGATAATTCTGTTCATTGCAAGACAATTCATTTAACTTGCTCTTTAGCATAAACCTCAAATCATTGTTTTCCATGAAGAAGTGTGTGAAGTTCAAGAAGATCATTAACTGGCATCATGAGAAAGTAGTGTTGCCAGGCCAGTTTTGTACCCATCATGAGAACTCGTGTGGGAATGGGGTAGCTCTACTTCTAGCTTCAGTTTTACAAGCTTGAAAGATATCTGCTTATCCATGTCATATTCATATCCGTTAGTATACTAAGCTCCCCAAATTTGGGTGTGGCCATGTGACTAGTTTGGGCCAGTGACACTGCAAGCAAGGTGATAAGTGTCACTTCCAGGCTGGTGCTCTCTTTCTCTCCACCATGGTGCCCAAGGAGGACATATGCTGAGATGGCCAACCCGCAAGCTAGCAGCAGCGTGAATCACTGCCCCCATGGAGGCAAACTTTGCAGAGAATTGTCTGATTTGTAATAGATGTGGTACAGACAAGAAATAAAGCTTGGTTTTGTTAAGCCACTGGGAATTTCAAGGTTAACTTGTTATGGCAGCATAACTTACCCTGACTAATACAGGACCTTGGAGTACATGTAGTCTTCCCCTACTTCCATCATAAGAATCCCTTCCTACGCACCCTTGAAATATGGTCTAAATTCTTGAACACCTCAGGAATAACAGCCGATAACATAGCGAGCAATTACATAATGCTTACTATATAATTGTTTTCAGACACAATTTTAAGTATTTTACATGTCTCACAAAACCATTGACACATCAATAATATTTCCCTTATTTTACAGCCAGAGGAAACGAAGCATAGAGAAGTAACTTGCTCAGGGTTAAACAGAAAAGTTAAGTCATTTGCCTAAGGCCACACAGTGAGTAAGTAGTATTCCAGGTGTCAAAGCCAAGGAGTTGCTTTCAGTCTATGCCCTTAACCATCCTACCATGTGGCTTCCCTAGATTGGATTTTCATTTCCTTTTCACTCAGACTGTTCAATAAGACATGGAATAATAAAACCCAAAAGACAAGGCTGGAAGGGACCCTAGAGATCAATCAATAGCTGTCCTTTACATGGAGAAGGAACAAGGTCACTCTGAGAGTCATCTTCCTGGTTTTGTGAAAAAAGGTCTATCTTGGGAGTTTTCAAACTAATGACCTGGGGGGATCACTAGGACACAGTAGCAAGGTTTCAGGGGCCACCAGTTTGGAGATTAGAACAGACCAACCCTGTTCTAATCTATTTTATATAGTAGGCTTCTAGGTAAAATTTGTATGTGGCTATCCTGCTGCTTTGATAAAATTGAAGAATGATGGATTTCTGTAGGCTTCCACTGAAATAGTAGGCTTGTAAGGCTGAACTAAATAATAGGACTGCACATCAGCTGGGAGGTGGGGTGGGGCACATGGATTGTTTAGCCCAGTGGCCAGTTCTGGTCCCGTATAATTTGCTACTTTCATGAATGCATTCGCCAGATGTCTGGCAGCAAGAAGTGACTAATTCACCACTGTTATTTGCACTATGCTATGCAGTAGAAGATCTATAAATTATATCTGAAAGATAGAAGGAGACCTCCAAGAAGTTTTGATGAAACAATATTTCAAAAAGAAGATTAAGCTCATTTGGGTTGAGCCAAGTGGCACACGTTGGCTATGGTGACCCAATGTCAAAGAAATGGCTGGAAAGTTTTCATTGTGTGTTGGTTTGTCCATATATTCTCAATGGCCAATGGTGGATTTTCTTTCCCATGAAAGAAAGAAAGGCAGGAAGAAAGAACAAAAGGAAGATGGGTAGAAAGATTTAAAAAATATGACCAATAGCCCTGAGAAAGCACAGGCAAATACACGGCATTGTTTGCTCCATTTTTAACACAACTAATACACAAAATTATCCAAATTTGCTGATCACATTAAGGAGTAAATTAGAAAGTTTTCATTGCTTTAAAAAAAGCATTTCTTTTTTGTGCGCTGACAGCAGTTCTAGTACATATGTGTATTATGTATAATGTGTATCAGGTACTATTTATGTACACATGGCTTGATTTATAAATTGAGTTACATTAAGTCAAAGGTATATATTACAGAAGGGAAAAATTGACGGGGCAAAAGGACACAAGGAGAGGTCTAGAAAGGACTTCACGGGAGCCATGCTCACTGCAGGCCTGCTTACCTTGCGTGGTCCCATCCAGTCCCATGATGAATTTCATTGATCTGATGATTTGCTCTGCTATTGGAGGGCTCATGGAGGTAGCATAAACAGCACTATGTGAGTGAACCCGTAAATAATCCACAAGGTCCTTTAATAAAGGAGGTAAATCCAAAAAGAAGGCAAGTAAGTCTCAGTGTTGGTGGTGACAGTCACATCTTGTCCCAAGCCCATTCATCATAGCAGGAGACATTTGATTCTTGAACATGGTCCAATTTTTAATAGGTATTACCAAACTTTTTTTTTATCACTCTTCTTAGTTTCTCCCTCAAAACTTTAGAAGGTATACAATAAAGGCAGCAACTTTGGAGTTGAGGTCTGTAGGGCCAAACCAGACGTGTAAAAGAAAAATGATTTCCCAAACATTTGTTGAGTATTTAGTATGTACAATCACTGGCTTAGTATTCAGGAGTGTCCAAAAAATACAAGACGTGATCTTGCCATTGCACATACTACATTACATTGTGCCCATGGAAAAGTAATGGTAGGAAAAGTAACAAGAAATAAACTAATATATGCAACAGAGTTATAGACTGCAGAGGAAAGAGGGAGTTATTGCTAGCTGGAGAAGGTAGGGAAGGTTCCAGCTAGAAGGTGAAATTTATTATGTTTTGAAGAATAAAGACAAATATAGAACAAAAGAAAAATTGGGTGGGGGATGGAGTGGCAGAAGGGAGAGGTGTGAAATTAAACCACAGTGTAGATCAGAACCAGATAAACTCTGGTTATGCCTTGGGCGGTAGGAAACTACTGGAACTTTAGTGCAACACTATTTGGAGTGTTGACTCACTACAGAATGCTGGTCCTCAGTGGGAGGAATGATTGACTCCTAAGGCCAAACCTAA
Source organism: Myotis lucifugus (assembly GCF_000147115.1). Lineage (NCBI taxonomy): Eukaryota > Metazoa > Chordata > Mammalia > Chiroptera > Vespertilionidae > Myotis > Myotis lucifugus. Next base: position 3,623,119 of record NW_005871090.1, on the reverse strand, counting down.
GGTCCCAGGTAGGTCTGCTGAGAGCATGAAGAAGCTCCTAAAGTCACAGTCAGGAGGGCCACAGAGCTGGCATCTGTAGGTGTTCAGTTCCAGCTGGGAATCCATCTATCTTCCCACCTGTACTGGCTCATTGCCTGGGACCTTAAGGGTGTTCTGCAGAAAAGCTAATGGGCTGATGACGGCTCTCTGTATTAGCAGTGGGGTCTGTAAAGGATCAGCCACCTTCTCTTCTAAGATAACAAGACAGTTCAGAATCCCACTGAGACATCTTATCAATTGTTCCCTCATGTAGGTGAGCTGGGGGGAGCTGTGCTTTTGGCAGGCTCATCTCTTCCTAATCTCCCTTTATTGGCCACATCCATGTCCACCTCTGAACCTTGAACTGTGCCCCATCCTCCACTTTTCTATCTCACTTGGGGTCTGGTGCCATGGTTGTTCACAAGCATTGTAAACATTCATAGCTCATCTTCAGTAAAGAGAGTGACCTGCCTTACAGCTGGTGGGTAACATGATGCCTCTACCAGGCCCAGGTCAGGGGAACTGGTAGCTCCATTCTGTCCTTCCTACATCCTTCATATGCCCTTCATTCTAAATCCCCTCTTCATACATCGTTCTTCCCAAATTCCTCTCTTCTTCATTTCACTCTTTTTTTCTCCATTCCTTTTTTTGTCTCTTTCTCCTTCCTTCTACTGAGTCCCCCTCTTCTTTAAATTTCAAATTCTCCACTTAAATTTTTTCTCTCCTTTTCTGTTTCCTCCCTCCTTCCTTCATTTTTTTCTCTTTTCTCTTCCTCCCCCTGCCCCCTACCGTTTTTCTCTGGGCTATGCTCTGGATGTGGGAGTCCAAGAAGAGAAGACAGGTATAAGAACTAGTCCTTGGGAGGTATTATCCACTTATCTTAAAATTAAAATTCAATTCTGTCTATTCTTTTGTTTAGTGAATCTCATAAAAACAGTTGGGTTGGCTTTCAACTTATTTGAAGAGTATGTGCATGATGATGGCCTGACCTAAGGCACCGGCCGCAGGTATTGGTGAAGTTCGTTTTGGAAGATGGTGGGGGTGGTGCAGGGTTGAGAGAGAGAAAGAGAAAGAGAGAGAGAGGAAGAGAGAGAGAGAGAGAGAGAGAGAGAGAGAGAGAGAGAGAGAGAGAAAGGCAGCCATTTCCCAGAGCAGCTGCACCAGCTCTATGTTCAGTGCTCCTTTTTGAGCAGCAGCTGGGGTTTCCTTTCTCTGTTGAGAGCTGATGCCACCCAGCAGGATGCTGAGGAAGCCAACTAGAGCACCTGGGAGGGTGCAGGAGACAGGATGATGGGTGCTCCTGTGGACCTGAGTCAGGAAAGGGCTGTTTCAGGGAGGTGGTCCAGTCTTGAAGGATGGGTAGATTTGGATATAGGCAGAAGAGGAGAAAGGCATGGGCATGTGCTAAAACTAGGAATACAGATGGCATCTTATTCAGCAAACAATGGAGGAGTTGATTGGGAGTAGAGAGAGAAGCTAGTGCTTCTGAAAAAGGTGATGAGGGGTTGTGTCCTTGAGAGAAGATATGACCTTGGAGTTCCACCACAGGCGCTGGGATCTGATTGCTTAGGTTCAAACCCTGGCTCTGCCACTTACTGATTTGTGACCATGGGCAAGCTACTAAACCTCTCTGTGCCTTAACTTATTTCTCTGAAAAATAAGAAAATAGTTATATTTATTTCAGAGTCATTATAAGGATTAAATGAGTTAATACATATATGTTGCTTAGAATAGGATCTAATTCTAAGTGAATACCTGATGCTGTCAGCAAGTATTAATAGATTGCCAACTTAGAGATTCTTAGAACTGGGAGCCTGGGGTGGGAGGAGGGGACCAAAATATAAAAATTCCTTGGAGTCCTTTTATTCCAGCTCTCCTAGTTTGCAGAGGGTAATGTTCAAGGGCTATGACATATCCATAGCTGAAACTCATTGGCTGGCTGAGGTTCCATTTTACAAACTTTACATATGTTAACTCATTTTAGCTTCATAATAGCTCTATGAGGTAGGAACTGTGTTCATCTCCATTTTATAGATGGGATTGCTGAGTCAGAGAAAGGATCAGAAAACTGTTCAACCAAATAGTGGTTAGATAACAAGGATTTAGATCCAAAGTGTCTGGCTCTAGAGTCCCCTCCCTTAACACCACACTGTACTACCTCTCCAGACAGGAGAGGAGGGACCAGGAGGGCACAGAGAAGACCACCTTCACTTTTACTTTTTCCTAGTCCACAGAGATTGTTCCTCTTTTTCTGAGAGGATGTTATAATTCCTTATATATTCAAGTGTTTAAAGAGCCGAACAGTAGATTGAATTGCATCAACATCAAATGTTTCATGTATATTAATCTTATTTCTCCAAAGAGACTGAAACCTCCTTGAGAGCAGGGAACAAAGTTATACACTTCTCTGAAAGTCCATAGTGGTGGCTACTTAGCAGGGGTCTGGTAAATCCTGATGGTCTAATGGAGAGCAGGGGCCTTTTAAGGATTGAGGAAGGATGGTGAGGGTCCCTGAAGGATATCAGGGAAACTAAGCTGCATTCTATAGAAAAAAAACTATAGTGATACTCTCTTAGCCTTGGGGCATTGATCAGACAAAGAAACAAAACAAAGGTGCCTTTGATCCCTAAAGGGTTCTTCTCAGTGTCCACAACCCTCAATTTTTCTTAGAAAATCGAGAAGTTTCATAAGATCACATGCATTCTGTTAGAATAAATGCCTCCTCAATGCAATATCACATCCTTTTAACATTAAGCCTATCTTGCCCATACTCTTCTTTCTCCTAGATGGAGTCCACTTTCTATCAGAGTCTGAGTGTATGGACAGGGGCTAATTTGCTTATGTGGTTTAAAAAGTGGGGTTCTTTGAGTAATTTCTCAAAGCATCAAGGAAAGCCTTGTTTTCTGTTTTTCTTTTTCTTTTTTTAAATTCCCTCCTAGCATTCCCCCATTGGGCACCATGAGCCATGAATTAAGAGTTGGCTTTGGTCTTTTTTGCAAGGCGGGTCTGGGTTGTGTCTTCCTTCAGGGTGGGTTAGAGGTCTTCTTAGACCGAAGTTTCCATGTCCATTTGTACGTTCAAAACCCTGATTATTTTCTCTACCCATAGGCTTGGAGTTCAAGGACAAGGGTAGCTTTTCTGAGAAAATCAGACAGGAGACTCTTAGAATAAACATCTTGGTGTTCATTCCATGACCCCCATTTACTTCAAAGGGCTGTTAAATGCAGCCAGGGCTGAGCACGCAGGGCAGAGCTGGCTTCTGCAAGGGGCCTGCCTTCGTCTGGCACACAGGCTTCTGGGGCTGATGCTCTCTCCATACGTGGCTGCCTGTTCCCACTGCCCTCCTCCAGAATTCCAGCCCTGCAACCTATCAATCACGAAGGCTACCTTTGCTTCATTCATTTGCAAGTCTCTGGTCAGTCTGCGGAGGCTGGGAAAGATAGGGGTCAGCACCAGGCATGCAAGAGAACTCAAGATCATGCCTGAGAAAAACGTGAACTCCCCAGACTGGATTTGCAGTGTCGACCCATCTCCTCAGCAACTGGATCAATACAAATTACAAAAAAAAATAAGAAACCTAGCTCCATCATCTCACGTATTCTTTAAAGAAGCTGTTCATGGCATGGAGCTCCGACAGGTGAAGACAATTACCTGACATTTCACCTCAAAAGTCTTAAAAGGACAGAATCCTCCAAGTTGAGTTGTGCACAGATCATCTAGAGCAGCCCCAAACTCAAAGTGAGCAAAATCGTAAAATCTTGCTGACAGTTAAGAGACTTTTTAGCAGTTTCTCTGAGGCGGGGAGAGAAGGTTGAGGTCAGGGCAGTGCACCCCAGGAAACAGAGATGAATTTGTAGGACACTTTGTGACAGGAAGACTGAAGCCAAGACAAGATCTCTACTATCTGTGGTACTATCTTAGGAGCAAACCATTTTTTTCTCCCCTTTGTTTCCAAATATTTTTTCTTACCTGATGCATCTGGTTGCTAATATACATAGTTCTCACCTTGACCAACTCCTCCAAGATTTCTAGCTTCCTAGTAACTGTTATGTATATCCCTCTATGACTAACCCTAACATTGACATTCAATCTTTTTCTAGATTTTTGGATCAAAACAATTATTTTCAAATCACAAGATTTTACTAAGAACCACATGAGCATAGTAAATTTAAAATTATTAAGGTTTCAGACCAATGTAAAGTCCCTGTATGTGCATGTGAACACTTTTTATGGTTAATTTTGTTGTTTTTGTACCCATTGGTTTAGAATCCTGGATATTTTTAATACCCATCAAATTGAGACATATATTGAAAATTATCCAGAAATAGTTATATGGTGAAACTCTGAAAACTGTACTGTGATTATTTAAATAGATAAGTAGCAAGATTTTTTTTCAAGCAAAAGCATTAGCATTTGCCCAACCCTATGTCCTATTAGTTAAAAAACATAGTTTAAAACAAATACCAGGTAAAAATTCGCCACAAATTTATTAAAAGTCCAGGGGAATAAAAATTTGATTTAAATTGAAACTATACATAATTTAAAATTAACATAATTTTTTAAGAAAAGGTACAGAAAAGCAGATATAAAAGTTCCATTAACTCATTTGGCTGGAAGGAAACCATAATTTATCTGGGTTTATTACAGTCTCACCAAAACCATTCCAGACAGGCGTGTATCTGATTAATTTTTAAATCATCAGACACTTTCTCAGGTGGCCTTCTATCTTCTGCTCACCCTTCAGGTCTTGAAAACTGGCCTCTTGCTGATTGGGGCAGAAGAAGGTCTCTATGTATAGGCTATAATGGATCTCGGCCAAACACGTCCTAATTCTTGCTGCCATCTAGTGGTCAATTCAGAGCTTGCAGGGCAACATGAAGGAAAAGAAGAGAGAGGGAGGGGAAGAGGAGGAGGAACAGGAGGAAGAAGAATGATGCAGATGCAGTCCTCTGGACATAAGCATGCACAGAATGAGTATGTTAAAGAGCAAGAAAATGAACAGATAGGCATGCATTTTCTGCATACTGGTCTGAAACCTTAATAATTTCAAATTTACTATGCTCATAGGGTTCTTAGTAAAATCTTGTAATTTGAAAATAATTGTTTTGATCCAAAAATCTGGAAAAAGATTGAATGCGTACTGATTAAGTAAATAATAGTAGTTTTCACAATTGCCCAGCATGTACCCCAAATGAAGAGAAGCTACATAGACAAGAGCAAATAAACCTTTAAAATAGTCTACTGACTGTGGGATGGAGAGTGTGAGAGAAAACTGTGAGCTGGGTCTTACTTCAGGGTAACCATGAGCCTTTGTTTAATGTGATATAAGAGGAAGGAACTCTGAGGGGGAAAATGTGACATCTAACAAACTTGACAATATTTCAAGGACACGCTAGCGTCGGTTTATTCAGGTGCCTTTGGATCAGGAAAAGGAGTTAAGCTTGGTTAAAATTTCCGTAGCTCAGAACTGCTGCTAAAGTAATCACGAAACCACAAGCTCACGAAGCCCTGGAGCCGGGAGAAGGCAGCTCGGGCATCCGAGACCCTCTGGTCCAGTGGTTCTCAACCTTCTGGCCCTTTAAATACAGTTCCTCATGTTGTGACCCAACCATAAAATTATTTTCGTTGCTACTTCATAACGGTAATGTTGCTACTGTTATGAATCATAATGTAAATATCTGATATGCAGGATGGTCTTAGGTGACCCCGTGAAAGGGTCGTTCAACTGCCAAAGGGGTCGCGACCCACAGGTTGAGAACTGCTGCTCTGGTCTCGTTGCTTCCACGCTCCAGGGCGGGAGCATTTCACCCTGCACCAGATTTAGCTGAGTTTGGTAGGCTCCTGTGCACTCCCTAGGTTTCTAGCGTCACCCGGCTAATTCCCATAGGATGAAAAACAATGCTTTGAGCTTGGGAAAAAAAAGTAGTGCTTAGTGAAGGGGAAAGGCCACTGAAAACACTGAACATTTGAAGCATTTGTGCAACTCATGACAGGACCGCAATGAAATCTGTTGCTTTAAATCCCAGTGTTCAATGACCACACTGTTTTCAGCTGTCCTCCCTGTTTGTCTAACTGGTTTACCAGGAATCTGAACTCTTGTCCCTGCTGGTCACAATGATCAAGGAACTAGAAATTTTCGGTAAGCTGTTGATGTCACTTGCACGCACTGGTTTGAGGCCTGCTGTGCCCCCTTGGGCAGAGCCAACACCGCTGCCATGCAGTCTCTTTGGGACAGGCGTAGACCTATATGAGATAGCTATCAGGATTTGTATAAAACTCTCAGAATAACGAAGCAGGCAACTGTCTCCTTTATCCCTCAAATGCAGGTTTGAATATCTCATTTTCTTTTTCTGCTTCCCTCTTTTAAATTTCATTAAACGTTTACTGGTTTATATTGGCAACCCCCTTGGTGACACTGGCACTAGAATGAACGGAGTCCAATCCCATCAGATCAGAATTTTGAAGGCATATAGATATTAAAGGATGACAAGATTTGATCACAACTTCTCCAAAATTGTGAGAGATAATTATCCTGCAGAGAAAACCCCTAAAAAGGATGTTTCTGATCTTGCTACTCCTATTTTGATTAAAACCACTATAGCACAGAGTTCTGAATATCTGACCTTTGCCCACTGTTGCTTTGTATTTTCATGCCCCCCAACCCACACTACTTACAGTTTTATAGCACCCCCTATCATTTCTGAGGTTTGGTATATAGAAACGTAATCCCCCATCATTTGTCTGCAAAACTGACATTCATTCTAACACTTCTTCCCTGCAGTTAACCATCCTCTGCTTGGCACTGTCTAGGCCTGTATACACAGATAGGGTGGCTGTTGTATTCTAATCAGATTACTGGTCACCTGTTCCTCTTTGCTGTCGGTGGGTGAGCTCCTTGACATTCTAGGTGCTCCTTGGCTGTGGAACTCCTGTCGTGATTAAGCGAGGTGTGGGGAACTGAAGTTCTCCCGGAACCCAGAGAAGCCCTCAGACAGCGTCCCCAGATGGTTCAAGGTTGACAGAGACACGAGGAGTCCCTCTCTTACCTTCCTTCCAGCTATGTAACCTCCCGAGGCTCCAAAGCTTTTGGTGAATGTGCCCATAAACACATCGACATCTTGAGGGTCCATTCCAAAGAATTCCACTACACCCCGGCCAGTCGGGCCCACAGACCCAATACTGTGAGCTTCATCAATGTAGAGGTAAGCCTTGTATTTCTTCTTTAGAGCCACGATCTGGGGCAGATTCACAATGGAACCTTCCATGCTAGGGCATAAGGAGAAATGCTCGTCACTAGTGTGTACCCTCCTGGGAAGCTCTGCCTCAGTTTCCCTTTCAGTATTTCTCAGTCAGCCTGCCCTGATACCAGTCGGGGACGACAGGGATGTGCCACTCCTTCTTCTTAAGGGATATTTTATTTGGCTGAGACAGCCTTCTCAATCTTATAAGGCTAATCTGGCAGAATTTTATATGAAAAAAATAATTTACATTTAGTGGGTTTAAGTGCTTTGAGTTGTTATAGCTAATTCCCAAGTCAACAAAGAGCTCACAGCATTGTTGATTAATTTATTTGTAAAGGCGACTAGTTTAATTGGACTGACCAATATGGGTTTGGGGCATTTTGCTAGTTTTAATTAAATTACTCTACGTGATCCACCCTTATCAATCTGCCACTGTCTATTTGGCCAGTTCCATCTGACCTAAACTCAGTGGTTGAACTGCCAAAGATTGAAAGAAGGAATAAAAACTCACAAGACATCTTTATTTAGGGCACATAGTATTAATTAAAGCACAATAGAAAGTTCTTATGATCTCTTATTCATACAGTCATCCCCACTTATCCTTGGGGCTACATTCTAAGACCCCAGTGAATGCTTGAAATCGAGGGTAATCTGAACCCTATATATAATATGTATTTTTCCTATACATATATCTAGGATAACGTTTAATTTATAAACTGGCATAGTAAGCTAGGCCAGCGTGGCTCAGTGGTTGAGCATCGTTCAACCTATGAACCAGGAGGTCACGGCTCAATTCCAAATCAGGGCACATGCCCAGGTTGTGGGCTTGATCTCCAGTGTGGGGCATGCAGGAAGCAGCCTATCAATGATTCTCTCTCATCATTGATGTTTCTATCTCTCCCTCTCCCTCTCCCTTCCTCTCTGAAATAAAAAATATATATATTTAAAAAAATAAACAAATTAGCACAGTAAGAGAGTAGCAATAATAACGAATAATAAAATGGAACAATTATAACAATATACTGTAATAAAAGTTATGTGAATGTGGGCTCTCTCTCTGATGGCTGGTCTGATGACTGAGACGATTACTAAGTGGCTGATAGTCGGAAAGTGTATACAAGTGTGGATACTCAGGACAAAGGGCTAATTCACATCCTGGGTGGAAAGGAGACATTTCATCATGCTACTCAGAATGGTGTGCAATTTGAAACATATGAATTGTTTATTTCTGGAATTTTCCATTTAATATTTTTGGACTGTGGTTTACCGCATGTAATTGAAATGGCGGAACACAGAACTGTGGATGCCGGAGACTGTACTCACTGGAAGTCAGGGGGTCATTTGAGGCATCTGGTGGTGTCCCCTCTTTCTTTTCCTTTAGGGCCACGGCTCTCAATCTGCAGTGAGCACGAGAATCCCCTGAATGGTTGATCAAAACACAGATCTCTGGGCCCATCCCCAGAGTTTCTAATGTAATAGGTCTGGGATGGGATGAGAATATGCATTTCTACCAAGCTCCCAGGAGAGGCCCATATTGCTCACTGGGGACAACACTTGAAGAACCACTGCTGTAGATAAACTGTTTTGTTTTAAGCCCTACGTGCTTAACGTTTCATGGTATTGTACATTGCAAAAACACTCCGAGTTCTCCAGCGATGGGGAAAATATGAAGTGAATACATAAGTAAAATTATAACTTATATTTACATGGCACCTCTGGAACTCAGGGGATGGAAAAGAACTTTTGACTTGAATCAGCGCTCAGAACACTGGTAAGCTGTGTCCCCACCGCACACAGTTTGGACTGCACTGACAGGAGTTCTATGAAAACACACAGACTCGCACCCTCACCACACAAAGGAGTTTGTCAAACAATTCAAGCAACCCGTCAATTCTGTTCAAGAGCTAATCAACTGACGCAAACAGAGAGTTGAACTTTTCCTTTCTTCCTGATTAGTTTATTTATTAAAGTTAATACATTTTAAAAAATAAACTTAAGTGTTAGGTCAATTCAATCAAAACAGTCCAGCTGGTTGTACGATTACCCAGACCAATGGTGTTGGTTTGGAGGGAGTGTGTGTGTGTTTAAAGGACTTCATTTTTTTTAGAGCAGTTTTGGGTTCACAGCAAAATTGAGTGGGAGATACAGAGATTTCCCATATACTCCACGGTGTATACTCACACATAGGCATAACTACCCCCGTTACTAACATCCCCCACCAGAGTGGTACATTTGTCTTAATTGATGGGCCTACATTGACACATTATCAACCAAAGTCCATAGTTTACATTAGGGTTAACTCTTGGTATTGTACATTCTATGGGTTTGAACAAATGTACATATAATGACATGTCATCATTATATCATATAGATTATTTTCACTGCCCTAAAAGTCCACTGTGCTCTGCTTATTCACCCCTACCCCCAGCCCAACCTGTGGTAACCACTAATCATTTTATTGTCTCCATATTTTGTCTTTTCTTGAATGTCATATAGTTGGAATCATACACTATGTAGCCTTTCTGGATTAGCTTCTTTCACTTAGTAATGTGCATTTCATGTTTTTCCCCCACAGATTTTCATGGCTTGATAGCTCATTTCTTTTTAAGACTGAATAATATTCGACTGTGTGGATGTACCAGAGTTTGTTTATCCCTTCACAGACTGAATGGCACTTCAGTTGCTTCCAAGTTTTGACAATTATGAATAAAGATGCTATTTAGATTTATATGCAGGGTTTTCTGTAGACACACATTTTCAACTCTTTTGGGTAAATGCAAAGGAGCATGACTGTTGGATCGTAGATCACAATATGTTTAGTTTTGGAGGAAATTACCAGACTGTCTCCCAAAGTAGCTGCACATTTTGCAGCCCCACCAGCAACACATGAGAGTTCCTGTTGCGACACATCCTTGCCTGCATTTCATGTTGTCAGTGCTCCAGATTTTGGCTATCCTAATAGGTGTGTAGTGGTATCTCATTGTTGCTTTAGTTTGCAATTCTATGATGACATATGTGGAGCATCTTTTCATATGTGTGTTTGCATCTCTATATCTTCTTTTGTGAGATGTCTGTTGGCTCATTTTTTAATCAAGTTGCTTGTCTCTTTAATGTTGAACTTTGAGTTTGTTTATATTTTAGATAACAGTCCTTCATCAGCTATACCTTTTGCAGATATCTCTCCAGTCTGTGGCTTGTCTTCTAATTATCTTGACACTGTCTTTTGCAAAGCTGAAGTTCTTAATTTTAACGAAGTTCAGCTTATTTCATTTGTGCTTTGTTCTGAATGGCTGTTTTCAGATTTTAATGAAATGAAGACCAAACAGAGCCATCTTCTTTTAAATAAGTTTGTGAGGTAATTCCAATATTTTCTTAGATCAATTGCTTGCTAAAGTTGCTTCCACTGAGGAGGAGGCGGTACAGCCATCTAATTGCCTAAGCTTAGGTTGTAGCAATACCACTTGCGAATTGAGGATGTGGACAACTTATATGATGTTATGTGCCTCAGTTTTCTCATATGTAAAATAAGCATGATGATGGGACCCTCCTTATAACATCTTTATAAGAATGATGAGAAATAATGTTGGTAAAGTGTGTGACATATGAATGCATGCTCACTGGGTTGTTCCTGTTCTTAGGAGGAGCCTAGGAGAACATGGCTGTGATGAGGCCTCCCTTGAGAAAGTGGGAGCCCTTGACAATGCTCTGTGTTGCATCTTTTAGGAAAGAGGCATATGGGTGTCATATATAATAAATGGCTCTATGCCTTCAAAATGCTAGAATTTTCTTCTCATCTTTAAACTGTTTTAAGTTGGTAACACAAATATACTAAAAAACTTGACATGTCACAAATAACCATTCTTTGTTCTGGAACTGAATTTGGCAGGAGCCAGAGTTAATGTTGAACAGTTTGCAGACACTGGGGGCAGCTAATTAGCCATCCTTCGCTGGGGCTGGTCTAGCTGATGTTAGGAGTCTGCCCACCTGGTTTATATTTCTCCCTGTAAGATTAATGACTCTACGATACTGCTGATTTCTGGAGTTAATGCAGGGCACACTTGAATCTAAGGAGAACTCAGCCTTTATAAAGAGTTATATTCACTTGCACTAAGTTTTCATTTTTCTCATTGTGACCCCATTTGAATTGAACCGTTTCCTATAGAGGGATATTGAGTTTGGTGCATGCATAAAAGGTATCTATGCTATTCCTGTGAATTGCTGTCAAAACGAAGTAGAAAACACGAAGAGTGTTTATTCTTTCTTCCTGAATGGAAAGTTGTGTTTTCTTTTGACTTCAATAGAAGAAAATCAACTAAAATATACTGCAGGTAAGATAATTCCACCAGTTAATTTGAAGCTCTGTGCAGGAATTTGAATTATTCTTAAACCAGCAAACCAGTGAATAATTTCTTTATATCTTTTCTATTACATAGTGTATTAGCTAAGTGACAAGACTCCTTTTGGAAATCTCCCTCTCACCACCTTCTCCTCCCCATATAAACCATATTATCCACTGGCAGGATGGGAATTAAACTGGTAGTTTGCCAACTTACATGGTGGAAAAATCTCCTTGGTGGGCCCAAAGTATAACCCACGAGAAGGAAGGAAGGTGGAAAGAGAGAGCAAAAAGAGCTAAGACTAATTAAAAATAGAGTAACTGGTGTTTTCTTATTCTTTGTCTTTATTTATTTCAATGATAGAGGCATAGGTTAGAGATTACCACAGAAGTTCTCAATCCTTAAACCTACATTATTTTGAGGAGGAGAATGGCTTATATGCTTAGAGGAAATGGCATTCTGAAACTTCAGCATTTCTTTATATATGTGTTTTTTGAAGGGTTGGATATTATTTCTTGGTTAATTTTATTTTGAAGGTTTGTGTTACAGCTATGCTAGTTTATATCTCAGATTATTTAAAGACCCTTCTCTCCTTCTTTTTTATATTTTTTTAGTAATTTTGAGATTTCTCTACTGCAGTGATTAAAAACTAGACTTCTCAGAGACACAAAATTTGAAGAGTGTGATTTTAGAACAATATTTAAAGGAAAATACAACCAGAATGCTGAAATATTACTATTGTACTTTTAAACCAAAAATCATGGAATCATGGAACTTTAGACTTCAAGTTTCAGTTTTCCTATTTTACAGATAAAGAACCTAAGCCCTTGATAGGTAAATGCTGAAAGTCAAATGGATGACCTTGTAGTTTCCATGTTTACTTCATTCGATGTGGACGCATTAGCTGACTCTCCTGTTTACACTGGGCCTCTGTCCCAGCAGGGCCACCTGGTTTGAATCCCAGCTCTGTTTCATCTCAGTTATCCGCCCTGGGGCAAGTTGTCCTGGCCTCGGAGCCTCGATGTCTTCATCCTCACAATAACCTCAAGAGACCTGGGGAGGCTTACTCAAGATGGCCTGTGGGAAATATGATCAATGTGGGCTCCTTCCTCTGACACCCCTCCTCGAGATGGGTGAAGAGCAAACAGCTTTGCTATACAGATGGTTATTTTCCAAGTTGCAACTTCCTCAACTGAAAATAAATTTAACGATGAAAGAAGCTACCCTTGGTTGCAGGCTTACTGTGGGCTGGGCTTTGGCAAGCACTAGCGTATATGACCTCATTTAACACTTAAAAAAGAACATTATGGCCCTGGCTGGTTTTGCTCAGTGAATAGAGCGTTGGCCTGTGGACTGAATGGTCCCAGTTTTGATTCCGGTCAGGGGCACATGCCTGGGTTGTGTGTTCGATCCCCAGTGGGGAGTGTTTAGGAGGCAGACAATCAATGGTTCTCTCTCATCATTGATGTTTCTATCTCTCTCCCTCTCCCTTCCTCTCTGAAAGCAATAAAAATATAAAAAAGAAGAAGAAGAAGAAAAAAAGAACTTTATGAAGGGAACTCAGCTGTAGGCAGCAGCAATAAGATTTGAATCCAGATCCCAGGCCTCCCTGCAAATCCTGACTCTTCTATATTCTAAATGTAAAGAATAACATGTAGATGATTGATGGGTAGTGACATGACTATTATTATTGATGTTATTATGATCACAACTGCTTTCGTTGAGCTTACTGACTTCTTGGCCTTGGTATCTAGCCGTTTCTACCTGTTACCTGCCTGAAGCTTTCTGATTTGGCTGACTGCTCTCTTTTGGAATTACGAAAACATTGATTTCGGTGAGCTCCCTGTGGTGGGAGGACTTTGCCCATGATGGGAAGCCACAAGCAAGAGATAAAATCTGGGAGTGAAAGTTCAAAGGAGGCTTCCTGTAGATATCAACCAGGTATGTGTTCATAGTACATCTCTAAAAAGTGGCAGTGCATTTGTAAACTATTGATTGCACATTTCTAACCTTAGCCCTTTGGAAAATCTGTGGGAAATCATTTCATTTTCTGGTGACTGCATCTAATGAGAACATCCATATGTTCCAGAACTCTACTACTGGCTAGCCTTCTTTTACAGTTGAGGAATCTGAGGCCCCAGGAGGCACTGAGCACTAAGAGGTGCTCTACTTCTTATCTATGAATGAAGCCTTTTAGTTCACAGTCTTATTTAAAGATGATATTTCTGTGCTGGTGACATTAAAGGAACCTCTCTGTGATGGCAAGTCCATGGGAGGTGGACTCTGCATTGTGGACACATGCCAGGTTCATGGAGCCCTTGCGGTAGATTCCCACCAACGATGGCTGCCTACACATCTTCCCATCCCTGGACACATGAGCCAGCCTTGCCAGCAAGAAGCCATTCTATTTTCCCTCCTTTTGAATCTGGGCTGGCCTTGCAATGTGCTTGGACCAATTGAGTGTGGCAGAAGTGATACTGTGCCAACTCCAAGCTTTGCCCTCAAAAGACGGGCAGCTTCTGCTTTCCTTCTCCTGGAATCCAGCCACCATGCTGTGAGGAAGTTCCAGCTGAGTGAGACGAGCCTACAGATAGAAAAAGCACCCCAGGGAAGGGCAGAGAACCAGGCACCTCAGTCAACAGCCAATACCAAGAGCCCAAATGTGGGAGTGAGGTCATTTGGATATCCCAGCCCCAGCTGACCACCCAGCACAATGAATGACCCCTAACCAACACCAGGCAGAGCAGAAGGGAGCATGGGAAACAACAGCTCATTGCTGTGCAAGCCATTACATTTTGGTGCGGTCTGTTATGCAGCAATGGATCACAGAACGGTCATCATTACTAGAGAAGCTGAAGTTGTGGCTTAGTGCTGGGCTGGCTTAGAGCCAGGAATCCATGCCCGGCTCTCCTGTCCTCCTGAGGTCACAGTAGGACCCAGAGCCAGTGCAGCCATGAAGAGGTCCTGCTGCTGGAGTGATTTCTCTTGTCACTGATGGGAGTATCTGAGAGTAAAAACGCTGGTGGCCCACTTAATTTCAGCCACGATCAAAGTGCTTAAAATGCAACTTCCCTTTAGTGGAGTCACGGTCTATTTATTTTCAGTTGGATTTTGTTTGCTCTGGTTAATGGAGATGCCCAGTCTGCTCTTCCTCAGCTGATAGGTCCTCCCGCTATTCCAGGCCCTGTGACAGGTGTTTAGATAAGGGCTCCCCTGCAGGCTGGCAGCTGGCACAAAAGGAAGAAAGGTCTATGCTTGCGGTCATGACAACCCAAGGCAATGTGAGGTTATTTCCTAAAAGTGCAAGTTCAGAGCCAGAGTAGTTCAATTATTCTACAGCAGGGTGTCCCAACCTCAGCCCTGTTGACATTTAAGCTGGATAACCCTTTGTTGTAGGAGACTGTTCTGTGCATTGTAAGCTGTTCGGCAGCATCCCCGGCCTTTTGCCCACTAGATGCCAGTGTGATCTGCATTTGTGACAGCTGAAAATTGGCAAATGTGCCTAGGGTGGGGGTGAGTTGTGGGTAAGAAATCATCCTGGTTGAGAATGCTGGTGTAGGGTGATCCTAGAGGTTTCATAAACAGGACACGCCTGAGGAGTCCCGGTAGGTGATGCAGAGAGTGGCCTACTAGAAACTTGAAATTCCAACTTTGCAACCCCACAGTAGCACTGGGAACACCCAGAACACCAGCCATCAGGGCAGTAAATACTAGAGGGGGAAAATGATACTAGGATGATGATAATTTTAAATTTGGGAGAAAGCACTTCTTTTTCCCCCCAAAATGGATGGAGACACATTTCGTCTGCTGCTTGTCATTTATTTATGTAAGAGGAACAGCATGCACTCCGGGACCAATTAGATTAGCTGGGTGAGAAAAACCCCGCTGCTTCTGTTCCCAAGTCTCCTCTGCGGCCACATTCCTCCCTGTTGGGAAGTGAAGCCCTCATTCTCTTCCTTTTCATATTTTTCACTTTCCTATAATTATCTCATAGGAAACATCTTCCTCCATTCCTCTAATATAAGATTTTTGAGGACTGATTTAGGAGTGAGCAACTCTGAGACAATGTTTCCTTGATTCTTGGACTAGGGTATCTAACAGAAGGAGAGCTTGGAGGAAATTTCCATTTCAGTACCAATAATCAATCCAGTCAGGGAATGAGGCAAACTCAGTCACAAGCTGCAGTATAGAAGTGCAGCTCCGAAAGGCTTTAATGGGGTGTTTTGTCTGCTTGGCTCAAAAGGGGGCAGAAAACTCAGGCAAGAGCCAAGACCATTCTTGCTCCCCACCCCTGAACTCTCTATGGAGAACTGCAGTTCAGGTTGAGGGAAATGAGCAGGCCTTTTGTATTCTGATACCAACTACTGGCCAAGATCAGCAAACAACTGGAGGTTGGCTGCACTGTCTAGGTTAAGGCCACCCAGGTGCCCATGGGCAACATCTACTAGAGTTGTAAAGGCAAAGAGCATTCTGATGTTGAATCACCCAGCCCCCAAAGGCCATTGAAACTGTGGGCAGCCACAGGTAGAAGAATCAATGCAAGTCAGCAATGCCCTGTGAGGGTATTTCTGAAGAAGCCTTCGCAAGCTTGCCAGCGGCCAAGGTGCTCTGCCATACGTATAGCCATTAAAGAGACAGGTGACCCAAGGCTTGGCAGCTCACATTCACAGCTTAGCTCGGACCCCTCCATCATATCTATATCTCACCCATTTTCCCTCTTGCTAGCGGAGGTCAACCTTTCCCCGTTTGTCAGCTTGCTGCGGGCTTCTTAGTGTTGAAATGTCTCCGGTTATTTACATACCTGTAGACTCCCTCCACCATGATGAGAATCTTTTTCCAAGCTCTGCGGGTTCGAGGCTGGCCATAGATTACAGCATCTCTCAGGAGCTTCTCTAGGCTTTGCATGTCTTTAAATAATACAAAAAAAATTGAGTCACGAGAGAAATTATTTTCCTCCCTCATTATAATTTTTGGGGAGGTGGCAGATTTTTTAGGCTCAGGCTGAGACCTGAATTTTCAGAGAACAAAGTTGGAATCAGAGAACACCTGGGGGCAGGGGGTAGAGTAGAGGGGTCCTCTTTTTAGTACAATTGGAGTCTGACAAGGTGACTAGTTGGGTTTGCATAGCAGGCAGAATAAACTTCTGCTGGAGGCACATGGCATCAAAGGCTCTTAAAAGACTCTCCTTTCCTGCCCTAAAAGAGAAGGAAATTCTACATTAAATGCATCTCTTACGTGTAAGCTTTCTTGCCAGGTTGAAAGGAGCTTTGAGAGGTATAATGAACTAACCCTAGTGTTGAAGACACAAGCATGTTAGAGTTTGGCTGGGTTTGCCTGGGGTGGCGGCGGTGCTGGCAGCTGGCTCACTTCCTATGCTTCGGGAGCCTCCAACTTCAGAGTTGTCAACACTTGAAGGCAGTGGGACAACTAGCCTTTCTTTGCAAAATATTTGGAGATTTCTGGACACATTAATAATAGCTTACAATTATTGAGCCTTACCTGCATTTCTTCGAAGCACGTTCTTGGTAATAACATTTACTCCTCTCAATGAGCCTAAGGAGGAGGTATCTGCATTTTGTGGTAAAGAAAACTGAGGCATGGAGAGGTCTGCTAAATTGTCTGAGGTCTATGATCATAAAGAGCAGAGCCAGGATTTGAACCCAAGGAAGTCTGTACCTGACCCATGTTTGTAACCACTACGTTTTCTGTGAGAGCCACTATCCCTTCCTCTCACTCTCCACAGTGACGTAGAAGGAGGAAGGAGGAATGTCTGCTAGATTTTTCTTGTTAACTTTGGATGTCAAATATAATTAGCAGTGACTTTTCATTTGTCTGCCATCAGATGGAGATGACTGGGCTTTGGTTAACAGACCCTTGGGAAAGATTTGCCTACCAACCCAGCTGTGTGTGTGTGTGTGTGTGTGTGTGTGTGTGTGTGTGTATCTGTGTGTGTTTAACCTGCAAAGCCTAGAGAGAAAAAAAGGCGAGGTTTATGTGCATGTATTTTTACACTCATTATATTTCTTTGCCCTCACTAAGTTTTACCTTTTTGAGGATCTGAGACTGAAGTACTTTAGACCTAGAATCCAATTTTAATTGGAAAAGATAGGGATGCTACGGAACTGCTGATCTGAGTGTTATATAATGGTCACTAGGCATTAGAGATTCCATTGAAAATGCTCACAGAGAGAAACCTGGCAAAGATAAATTTAAAACAGCACAGTCAACATTGGTTTTAGCCACTGCACACAAGCTCTCAAGAAGCAGGTATCACAGGCTTATCACTGGGCCAGGCTCTGGTTAGCTGAGATTCTTGATCTCAACAGAGAGCCCTCAACTTTGTCTCTTAGTCCCCAGTCTGTGGTTGGATCTCTGCTTTCGGGTTCCCCCCACAGCTGGGTGAATGCATCAGCTGGTGCATTTACTTTTCCACACGGCAACCGAGCCACCCCCAATGAGGCCACAAAGTATTTCTCTGAAATAAAATTGTGTGTGTGTGTGGTGGGGGCGGGGGTTTGAGTTCTGTAAGGTATTTTTTAATTGACCGAGTACATTTGAGCTAACCACATTCAGAATGGCATACGACTTACAACTTATGAATTGTTCATTTTTGGAGTTTTCCATTTAATATTTCAGATCATGGTGGACTGAGGGTAACTGAAGCTGTGGAAGTGAAACCATGGCTAGGGAAGTCTACTGGAGTTACCTAATGCAGCCTCAAAGGCCCTTCCTGACCTAGCCCCTGCCTAGCTCCCTGACATGGTTTCTCAGCGTTCCCCAACACACAGCCTCTAACTCCTCTTTATGCTCTTCCCTCTTGTCTGTCTGGAGAACTCCCACTCACACCACTCAGCCTCAACTCAATTTCTTCTGGCCCATAATACAGATTTTCTTCCTTCTTGGTGTCCCTGACGACTCATTTATTCTTTTTCAACAGCACTCATCATGTTTCCCATTATTTGATTTCATGTCTCTCTTCCACGGAAGGCAGGAAGTTATTTTATTCATTCTTATAGTGCTGGTCCTGGTGCACAGTATTAATGCTAAATCCATGAATGATAATGGAATACTCTGTCTCTTCATGGAATAGAACACAGACCAGAAAACAGGAAAGTGAATGACATTTTAGAACTAACTATGACTTATTAGAAAAGCCTCATGTCTGCAATAATATTTATTTAATTAACTGTGTTTTTGCCTTTGCTTTGAAGAGTCCATCTTCACAGATGTAGTGGTTTTTTGGCACTATGTCATTCACCACTAGATGGCAGCCAAAGAAACCAAAAGCAGCTTTCTCATTTTGAGAATTTCAGGGATAATAAACCTTCACCTGTACTGACATCGTTTTCACTTTTGCTTTGCTGTTATGATGGATGTTGAAGGAACCCAGGTGATTGGGGGAACCAGTCCCCTTTTCTTTAATCTACCATAAGCCTGTTAGTCTCTGGATGGAATAAAGAGGTGATGAATACAAATACTCCTGCTTAGTGTTTTTTCTTCTGGGACTTGAAATTTATAAGGTTTGTACAGAAATGCACGATGAGTGTGGTTCCAATGCCAAAGTAATAAAAACATACCCAAGAGAACAAATTTAGCAGTCATTTTAAAATGAATATTCAGACCACGTGGTGTGGCTCGATGGTTGAGCATCCACCCATGAACCAGCAGGTCAAGGTTCGATTCCTGATCAGGGCACATGCCTGAGTTGTGGCTCGATCCCCAGTAGGGGGCATGCAGGAGGCAGCCAATCAATGATTCTCTCTCATCATTGATGTTTCTCTCTCTCCCTCTCCCTTCTCCTCTGAAATCAATAAAAACATATTTAAAAAAAATAAAATGGATAATCTAAGATTTTCAAAATCTGGACATAAATAGATTTTTGTATCTTTTATGCAATCAAAAAGACATAACTTAGTTCAGGATTAAGTTGAAAATGGATTCCACTAAAGAGAAGAGAACTTTCTCTCCTATTTTTTAAGAACAAGTGGGACCTGAAAGCAAGCCTCTGTGTGGCTGGGATGTGACTTATGCGTTTTGCAGATGGAAGGCAGATGAGTCCCGGCCCTTGGCAGGGGCCTCCTGTGCTCGGTGTGAATGGAGAGTGCCATGGGGAGAAGCTGTTGGTGGAACTTCACAGAACCCCTGGTGTCCACACCCTGGAATCCTTGGGCAGAGGGAAAAGCAATCAGCCATTTTCCCCCTGCAGGGGACAAACATACTGGCCTCTTTGAATCACAGAAACAAGACAGGGAAAGGGATGACTTCACGTAGCATGGGCTGCTGGACCCAAGTTAGCATCTGGGTGGCTTCTCTAATTCTTAAGGTCTTGCTCTATCATGCTCCAGCCTATGACTCAGAGACTCAGAGGGTTCTGGAGATTGAGGCTTATGTTCTGCAGGCCTTATGAGGTTCTACTGTTTTAGCAAACCACATGCTAACATCTGTAAGGGACTTTTAAACACTGATGTTTATTGGAGCACTTATGCTTGCATTATATTATTCCTCATGGGAGCTCTGAGAAGCAGGGAAGAATGTTTAGGTACCTGTTTTTCCAGGTGAGCAAACTAATGCCAGGAGATTTATAAAACCAACAACTACAACTCCCCAAAACAAAAACAAATCCCAAACTCAAAGAAACCACCACTTTCTTGTCGGGGTATAAAGAAAACTCTGAGATATGGAAATTAAAAGAACAAATCTGATGTCATCAAGGTGCACATGCACGGTGCTATTGTGCAACATGGTTATAAAGTTATAATCACACACTGTGGGTTTGTAATCACCACAAACTTGAGTATCAACAATGCCTTAGACATTACTGGCCACTAAGTCTGGCTCACAAAGACTGTTTCCCTTGGTTTGTGAAGGGCTGAGAGGAGCAAGCCGGCCGGGTGGATGATGAACATATAGCTATCAAAAATGAGAGCATGAGACCACATTCTGGTATCCGGTGCATAGTCAGGCATGGCTACTGGACTACTAAATTACTAAATACCCTGAGTACTCCAACTCTGTGCCAAAACCTAGAACCAGGCTTGGGTGGCAATTACACTGAGAGCTTGTTCTTGGACCTGTCCCAAATTCCAAGCCTCTGGGATCCGGGAAAGCTGCAGATAAGATCCTGTGAAAAGAGGGCGCAAGGAAACAAGGAAGACAGCCACAGTCTACTAAGCAGAAAGGCTGGGTGTAGCTGGAAGAGTGTCTTCCAGAAGATAAGAACTGGATATTTGGCTTTGTTCTTTCTTTGCTGTACAGGGACGGCACTGTTTCTTCTGCCAAGGCTTCCTCCTTCCTCTTCTCTTATGCAACTGAGCTTTTGTTGAAACATAAGCACTTCCTTCACTGCCCATCCCTCAATGCCCCTTTTTCCTCCCTGGATCCAGGACTCCAGGTCCTGGTTGGGATGAATGTCAGTCTCCACTTTTCATACGCTGCCCCGTGTGGTTGGTGGCCCATCTTTCATCATTTAAAGCTCCACAAACCCTACCCCTAGCTGCACTTAGGTAAACCCTCTGGTTCTCTATTCCATGGGCCGAGCGCCAAAAATACAGTCATGTCTGCAAATGATAAGCACTCAACAGCGATTGCTTCAGTAAAATTATGGTTAGATGGTGACGAAATGCTACCTGTTGTTTTTAAAAATTCCTTGGTCCCCATCTTTTCTCCCATTCCTTTTGTTTCTTCAGAGATATCCAGTTTCATCCTTCAATATTGAACCCCAATGTGAAATATTAAGCAATAGGTACTTAAAGAACTGTGAACAATGATAAAGAAATTATTTTTACTTTTAAGACTCCCCTTATTTAGCCTTTGGTGGAAAACATTCTAATAATGGCCAGCTTTGGCAAGCAAAGCAAATGTTTTCCTCCAAGTCACATTTATAGAGTCTCTTTTTTCACAAGATCAATGAGGACATTTCTGATGCATTGAACATTTGGTGCTTTAAATTTGCAATGCAGTTTGGGCAAATACTGTGTAGTTCTGGTTTCCCTGATGGTGGCTCTATAAATATGTGGGCAGGTGTTGCATGGCCTTTGGTAGGGCAAATGATTTTCTTGGAAGAGTGCAAAAGACAGCTGGGAGCAAGGACCTGGACTGGGTTGGAGAGTGAGGCAGGTACTAGGGCAGGGTCTGTGTACCTTGGGGAGCAGGGTTCATATCTGCAACTCTGACTTGGGGAAAGGGGATGAAGAATAGGCAGAACAGAAAGCATGTGCACAGTGTGTCCCATGCACTCAGGCCCAATGCCGCATATAAGTAAGGCTTTGATTCTCAGGAAGGGGCCTGTAGAATTAGACAAAGTACGGAGATGTGATCTCTAAGTGAATGGGGTCAATACAGGAAGGTGAGATGTAACTCAGGAAATAACATGAAAGCTCAGAGGTTAGTGCTGGGATCCTGAGTCTCAGGTCAAGGTGCCAGCAAGGACAACTGGAATGAATGCTTGGCTGTATCCTTTGGACCCAACTGCCCTGACTCAAGGTCATGGCTTATCAAGTAGTCAAAGTGATTTCTATAGGTCTGACTTGCTATTTAAATAGCCCTCATGAGCCTTCCTTGTGTAGTTGAGGTAAGACTCAGAGTTTTCCCAGTGACACTGCACTCTTTGTTCTTCCTCCTCTTGGCCATCAGATGCCTCTAGGTAGAGTCTTGCTTCTTCTTCTCCACTTTCCCCCTGCAAACCATTCCAAATTCTTGGCCTGCCCAGCCCATTGACCTCATGGCAACTCCCCTAACTGTAAATACTGCTTCTCCTCTCCAAGGCTAGCTAAAAAAGCCCTTTGTGGCTCACTTGAGGACAGAGATGGCCTACAGCCTCACAGTTTCCTGTGTGGTCCTGCACCAACAGCATTGGCGTCACCTGGAAACTTGTCAGAAATTCAGAAACTCAGGCCCCACCCAAGATCTACAGAGTCTGCATTTTAACAAGACCCTGAGTGACTCCTCTGTACAGGAAAGTCTGAGAAACCTTGCTCTGGAATCCAGATTATATGTAATTACCAGTAAAGTGAGCTGATTCAGGGGAAAAATCACTCGGTCTTGGTATATCCAAATCTCTAACAGAAGATGTAAATCTTTCTAGAGAGTTAAACCTTACACAACGGTTTGAGGTCCTGGCATGCTCAGGGTGTTAATACACTCAGCCCAGGGGTGTGTTTACCAAAGGCAAACAAGTGCCCCATTTTCTCAAATACACTAAAATCCTAGTGGAGATCAAACTTGGTGCCTGGTTGGAGCTGATGCCATAGCTTAGGATGTGCAATGGCTGGAGAGCCTGTTTTGTGCCACCCAATGAGTCACAAACACAAACTAAGGATTGGCTATTTCACTGAGGCTGCCCACAGTAGAAAACTCAGGGAGATATTCTTAGCACTGAGCCAGAGGAATTCAGAAGCCAATGTCAGCAATCTGGGTTGAAATTCAGGCTACTAACAGGATAAATCATAGACTGATTTTTATACAGACTCACAGCTCTCTGGGTCCCAATATGGCCTGGCAGTAGCTAGAGTAGCTAGTGAGTAAGAGCATTTGCATATGCTGTACGTGCCCTGCCTATATCCCTCAGCCCAGCTCCTTATTGCAAAGATAGGCCAAGAATTTTTTTTCCAGGCTGTGGGAACAAACTCAGGCTGAGTAGGGGCAGCTCTCAACCAACCACAAGTGTGAATTGGTGGATAAATGCCCCAGCTCCCTTCCCGCCTGAGATGGAATAACACTGAAGTATGTCTACACAGCCTCCCATAGTTTCCTAGTAGGACTGAGCTCCACTTGTCTATTGGGGTAACTTGCTTGACAACATGCCCGGGATTGGCTGCCTTTCCTTCTCTATCTCCATTCTCTGCTCACCTGCTGGTGCTTCCTGGGATCACTTTCTGAATAAGTGACTGGCACCCAAACCCTTGTCTCAGGGTCAGCTCCTGGGAGAAATGAACCAACACGAGAGCAATTTCTGAGTAGCTGGGATGAATGGACTCATCTGTGGCTCAACTGCATCATTTTATTTGAATATTTAAAATAAAGTTGTTTTGCAGGGCTCTGATTAAAAATGTTCCCATTATATGGTTTCGGCTAAATCATTTATATTTCATATTTGTGTTTGAACAAAAATATGGAAATAATCTTCACTGACATGTTCACATTGTTGGCATCCACTCCATATATCCAAGAATAAAGGCAACATTTTTGATGGCTCTTTGTGGAACTGGAATGTGGGTGATGATTACCCCATATTTTAGGATTGACCAATAGGAAAAGAAGCATTTCAAGCCACCTCTGCCACCCCTCCCCCACCCCCCAAAAGGAGGGTTTGCTAACAGCGGGTCAAAACCTGACATTTGGCCATGGGAAACTGTGTCTCAAGAAGCAGTAGACAAATCTTATTTTCCTCCCTGACTTATGTGCTGCAGTCTCTCGAGTTTCTTGTCCCCATGTAGACCAAGAATTGCTTGTCTTCCAACTTGTCCTATTTTGGCTTCTTTGCCAGTGACGATGTGAATAAAGTTGGGTTGAAGAACTCAGGCTCTGCTGAGCCATTCATTTTAGAATGAGCTATTCATTCTAGATTCAAAGAAGGAGGAAGTAGAAAGTCATGCTTGGATGTTTAGCTTCTGCCCTAGCAATGGTGACCAGATAAGCTATATACGTTATCTATTGTTATGTAACAAATTATCCCAGAATTTAGAGGCTTAAAACCACAAACACTTATTTGGTAGATTTTGCAGATGAGGAATTTGGGAACCTTAGCTGGGTATTCTGGTCCATAAAATATGTGAGGCTGCAGTGAAGATGTTGGCAGGAGATCAGTCAAGATGTCCTCCTTCCATGGATCTTGGCTGCCTGAATGTCCTCATAAGTGACCCAAGAAAGGAGATGCAGAAGCCTATAATGCCTTTACAACATAATCTTAAGAGTGACATATCATTTCTTCTACTGTATTCTTTTAAGCACACAAACTGATCCTGAGACAATGCAGAAGGGGATTATACTAGTAGAAGATTATTACATTTAACCATATATGGATGGAACTATAGTCAAAAAACTGCCAGCTGTTTATCTTTCCCCAAGTAGATAAAACCTCTGATCACCAATCACCTGTCATGCCAAAGAATCAAAAGGGTATAATTGTGCTAATACCAAAGACATTTTCTGTGGTCTCTCTGTCTCTCTCTTTTGTTAATCCTCATCCGAGGATATTTTCCCATTGATTTTTAGAGAGAGCAGAAGGGAGGGGGAGAGACACAAAGAGAGAGAGAAACATTGATGTGAAAGACACATCATCTGGTTGCCTCCGGCATGTGCTCTAACAGGGCCAGGAATTGAGTTTGCAACTGAGGTAAGTACTCTTGACCTGCAACCCTTCAACACTCTATCCACTGAGCCAAACTGGCTAGGACTCTGTGGTCTCTTGGTAAATTTATTTCTTGAACTCCTAAAAGATGTTTACTCAAAACATGAATTTTCCACACTGTCAAAATAATTTGAGTCTGGATGTGACAATCAATGGTAAATGAAACAGAACTGTGGGAATGTAACTTGGCTTCTCAGAGACTAGCCAAGACTGATTGTTTGATACAAAATAAAGAAATGGAGACATGATATTTTGAATGAACATGGGTTTGGTTGTCATAATTGAGCTAGGATGGAGGGACCTCAGGTCTGGTTCTGAACGCAACCCCAGAGTACTCCTAATCACACAGCTGCTGAAGGTGGTTCAGGAAAGGCATAACTGGACCTCGTCCTACTCAGTGAAAGCAGGAGATTTTTCATTAGAAAAACTGCAGGTTATAAAGGAAATTCACTTTAGAACTCTCCCATTCTTTTGCTTTTCTTCCCATGTGGCAATTGCTCTTTGGTTTGATATTTCTGTGAGGTGAACATAACAACCGGAACAATTCTCCCTCAGTTCTCTATCACTTTTTTTTCTCCTCACTTTAGTCTTTGTTAGTTCCTTGGAGCATGGAGGATAGTGTCAAGGAAGAAGAAAAGGAAACAGTAGGGAGGAGGGGGAAGCAGAAGAGGAAGGTGGTGAAAAGGAAGAGAGAGGAAACAAGTGTGTGTGTGTGTACATGTGCACACAATGAAAGAAAGGAAAATTCTGATCATAATAATGCATTAGAATCAGAAACTGAACCTTGCTCACCAGATAGTTCAACACCCTTCTCTTCCAGATGAGAAAACGGAGTACATGAATGATTAAAGGATTTACATGAGGTGAAGAAACAAGTCAGGGGCACAGCTGGACAATAGAACACAGGTGTCCCCCACTACCTCCTTTTAAGTATTTCCTAATATTTTCCTGGCTGCCCCATCAGTCTGTAAGAATAAATACCTCTGCCTCCTCCTCATCCAACCATACAACTCAGAGCCTGAAAGGACATTTCAATCAAGTTGAATAAACTGTGTGTGTGTGTGTGTGTGTGTGTGTGTGTGTGTGTGGGGCGGGGGGAGGTATCTGAGTCTGCAGTGAGCGAGGATAGTGAAAAGAAGCATATTGCTAAGGAAGATGACTTTTTACCTGATTATAACATACAACTTAAACAAGTCTTCAAATTTCCCAAGGCGGAGTAATAGAAAAAGAAGAGTTATAACACTCCTGATTATTAAATGGTAGTTCTAACAGATCCGTCATGTCTTCAGAGGCCATATTGCAAGGCCACTAATAACAGTGACACTAATGTGTTTGGGTTGCACTTAGCAATCCGAGTGTTTAGTGCACTTCAACCATTTGTTCTGGGTCAGCAGAGGTTAACAAGCCAGTAGTGAATATAAACACAATTGTGTTTCGTTAGGCTAAGCTCCCGGTTTGAAGAGCAAGGACAAAGCCCCATCAATCATTTTTACGTTCTTCTAGAAACAAGTGATGCATGTTGGATAAATATACTGCTACTCACTGTTGTGTTTGAAGATCCTTATGGTTGCACCTGAGAGTCGGGCCCCAAGCACAAGAGATGCGTGGTTTAACTCATCACTTAAAATGAGGCACCCCTGTTTAGAAAAAAAGCACATATGACACAGGTCAATAAATAAAGTTAAGGAAAAACAACACGGGGGAACAGTAAGATACTTCGAGACTTGAAACCTAGAACCTTGCACCCACTTCAGTTTTAAAAACCCAAATGGTTAATCTGGTGTCTATATGAATACAATACTATTCAGCAATTAGCTGATGGAGTTGGGGGTTGTTTTAAGGGATTACATCTTTAGTCACGTACATTTAATTTTCAGCAGAAAAGGTCATTTAAGATCTTGGTTCAGGAACAGCTATTGTATAAAGAATTGATGTTTGGCAGGAAAACTGATGTACTTTTGGGTGGGTTGGGGACTTGCTGGGGTCCTTCAATCCCATGCTGGATTATTTGGGACAGTTTTGGTGTGTTCCTACTGAAAGGCAGGGTCTTTTCTTTCTCATTCTTCACTGTACTGACATTCATGCAATAAGAGCATCACTGCCTGACAGTTAAAAACACTGCATTTGGCAAGTATGACTGGCAATTCAATCTGAGGCATGTGGAAAAGCCCAATCTAATTTACTGCTTATACATTACAACTTACAAAATTATTTTTTCTTTTGAATGAAAACACTTTAAATTTTGAAACTGCTCAACCATACCCAAAATGCAGAGACAAACTATGGTGGCCATTTGTCTTCCATGGCCACCCAGGATCTGTGAGTTCTTCCTTATATTTTGGAAACTTCATACGTAACATGGTTTGAGTTTTTGAGGCAAGAGCCAGCAACATTCCTATACTCTATACTCCAGACATGAGTGTGCATTTATTATTTTTTGGTGAACATTTGAGAGTTACTTGTAAACCTCATGATACCTCATCCTGAAGTTCTTCAGCATGTTTTTATTAAGAACAAGAACGTTCTCCTACAAAATCACTATGTAATCATCACACCCAAGAAATTAAACATTTATATATTATCATGTAATATACAGCTCAAAATAATGTTTCCCCAATTGTCCTAATACTGTCTTATGCCTTTTACAGATATTGTTTTTCCTTCTATTTTTTAAAAATATAATCCAATCAAAGACTATACATTACCTTTAGTTGTCATGAGTCAGATTTTTTAAAAAACATAAATCTGGTTATGGCACTTGATTTTACTTAAAATGAACCAACCCACTCCCCATTTTTCTCAGGAAGAATTTCAAAATTTGCACATGATTTATACTGCAAGACTTTGCAATTTGGCATCTGCCATCATCTCTGGTCCCTTCTTCTTCCACTACCCTATACTCTAGTTCTTCCCAGCCTAGACCTTTACCCATGCTATTTACTCTTCCTTGTCTTAAGGAAATAACTTATCTATCTTAACAGATAAGTAAAAAATTCTCATGTCACCCACTTTAAATGAGCTTTCTCAAGAAGAGTTTGAGGGCAAATTTTTGTCCTTCCCCATGAATATACATGCCTTCTCTGTGTTAGTCATCCTACTTTATTTGGTGTGTTTTTTTCTCCATTAGAATGTAAAATACATAAATTTACAAGGCACAAATCTTGTTCATCTTTGTATGTCCTGTATCTTACCTCACAACAGGATATAGTAGATTCTCAGTCAGGTATTTATTGAGTGAATGAATAAATGAATTAATGGTACAAGCAATATGTTGGCTAATAACTGTTCACTACATTATAGATGATGAGTTGTGAGCCAACAAATTTAATTGATTTTGCTAAGAAATCAATTGATTTTGCATGAAAGATGAAATTTGACTCACAGCTGGGGCTGCAATTCTATAACCAGAATATAATAATGAAGAAATTTGATGGACTAAGCTGGTACATTTATTTAAAAAGCTGGATATCTATTAGGCTTTTCCTCAGAAAAGGAACTTTTGAGCTATACCTCTAACAAAGGGCTTTCTCAGTTATAATTCTTAAGAAAAATACAGCAGAAGACAATTATGTTAACAAATTCTCACCTTTCCAACTAGTGCAGGAATATTCATTGAGTTAGTTGCAAATCCCATCCCAAAGACCATGGCTGCTTCTACATTCAGGAACTGAGCCACAAGGTCTTCCAATTCTTTATGCTTATTCAAGGTTCCTGCACACAAAATAATAGGATGAGTGAGTTTTCTCTTTCACAAAAAGTCCAAGAATTAAAACGCAAATTCCAGTACATAACCATCACCAAAATTTATCTATATGTTTTGGTGATACATAGCAGTATATTTACTATATAGTCCCCATACAGAAACAACCTAAATGTCCATCTACTACAGAATGGATAGATACATTGTGGGAGTATCTATATAGTGGAATTCAACACAGCAATGAGAAAGAATGAATTACTGTCCCACACAACAACTTAAAAAAAACTCACAAATTAGTGATTGAGTGAAATAAATCAGATACTTATATACTAATAAAGGTTGTATGAGTACATTTATATAACATTTACAAACAGATAAAACTAACCTATAGTATTGGAAGTCAGGTTGGTGGTTTCTTTTACTGGGAGCATGAGAAGAGCTTAGAGATTCTTTAAATGTTTTATTTCTAGATCTGGGTGCTAGTTACATGGTTTGTTTGCTTTGTAAAAATTCATTGAGCTGAATACTTGTGATTGGTGTACTTTCTATATAAATACCTTATGATGCAATAAAAATTACAAAAAATTCCACAATTTCTTTCTCTCCATACCCTACATCTCACAAATAACTGATTGCATGTTAACCCCTCAGAGGTTCCCCACACTCACATGTAAACAGATTCCATGACTTTCAGAAATACTAATAAATCTAGTTATAATTTATTGAACCTTTGGAACATGCTAGATTTTGAAGCCCACTATTTAGGTTATCTCATTTCATCTAAATAGCCCAGTAATCTAGGTATTATTACTTTACAGATAAGAAAGCTAAAGTGTAAAGAGGTCACAGAAAAAAAAGCAACAGAGGTAATCTAGTCTAACTCCAAAGTTCACATTTTTACCACTTTAGTATCTTTTATATGCGTACTCTCTTACCCCATTCTATGCATAATCCCCTCATGCCTTACTGAGAGCAAACCCAATGCTCCCATGTTTTCCTTTTTGTCACCACTCTGGCTTCTAGATCTGCACCGTCTCATATGGTAGCCTCTAGCTACAAGTGGTTAGTGCAATAATGTAAAATTTTATTTAACTTAATTTAAATTTTTAGACCTAAGCACTATAAAATATTTACCGCTCAACACAATTTCATATTTTGATAGGGTTACATTCTACTTATTTCACTTTACTTGATGAAAATGTATGGTCTGAATTGAGATGTGCTATAAGGGTAAAATATACACAATTTTTAGGGCTTAGTTCAACAATAAAAATAATGTAAAATGGCTTATTAATCTTTTTATATTGACTACATGTTTAAGTCATAATATGTTGGATATATTGGGTGGGAAATATAAAGTTGAGTTTACCTGGTTTTTAAAACCTTTTTAATGTTTTAATTTTTTTACTATAAAATTTAAATTATAGGTGTCTTGCATTTTTATTGGGCAGTACTGCTCTAGATGATACACTTAACAGAACAGAAAAATGGACAAGTGGAGAGATGCTGTAATTTGCATCCTTGGGATGTAGAAGCCAGATTTAACTCAAATTTAAGTTAGAGCTATATTGTTAGCTTATTCAGAACTATTATAAACATGCTTCTTTTAACCTAATGATTAATATACTTTAGTAAACATAATGTGACATCAGACTTTAATTTAAATTGGTAAATTATCTTGCTTATTGTGCTAAAATGGTGATGCATTAAACTGTAGAAAGCACTGAATGGTTCAAAGTTTTACTTTTCATTTACTACAGAAGCTAACATTTGATGTTCTTTTATGAGAAATCACACTATCATCTAACAGATAACTGGTGGTCTTTCAATCTTTTCAAACCAGCATTCCTCTGTTTTTCAATTGTCAGACACCATAGTAAAACATGTATTTCGGCAAAGTCAATTTTGCTTAAGATTTGAGGGAAAATGTTAAAACTTTAAATTGTAATTTCAAACCTTTTCATTATCTAAGACATATTAAATAAAAAGAGAAACAAAAATTTAAAGATAAAAATGCAGTCACATAATCATCTTTCAGATTTTTACCTAACAGACTGCATCCCAACAGGAATGGCTGCCGGAATAAGGAGTGAAAAGACCATCGGCCTGGACACAGGGAGACTTGAGTTCTGGCTCCAGCATTTTCACAAAACAGCGGAGTGGACTTGCAGTTTCCAGAGAGGCGGAGAGAGGCACTGTTGTAGGTTTTCCTGACATGGGGAGTGCTCTTTCCTCCACATCTATTTTCTTGCAGCTCCCACTCACTCTTTGAGATCCACCCAACATGACCTCCTTTCTGGGATTCCATTCTCAGCTTCCCCAGGTGAACTGGTCATGTTCTCTTCTAAGATTGCATAAGCTTCACCGCATAATGCTTATAGCCTTTAAGTTGAACTGAGGATGTCCACAGGACCATCTTTTTTTATTACAGAAAGAGCCCTTAGGATACATATACCGTGTTTGAAATGTTCCTCTTGGCAGCCACGGTGCCTAGTGCAGTACCGACACATAGTGCTGGTAGAATTGCATGCTGTCTTTTGATGGAGAATGAAGATAGAACTGAGCCTAGAGGAGGTGATGGTGCAGGGAAGAAGGTCAAGAACCATGTGATGCTAGGGCAGTAAGGTGGCTGGGCAGTGAGGACCAGCTTGAAAATGCCCATACCTGAAAAAGGCCTCCAGCAATGAGGTGGCTAACCAAGCTTTGCTAACTCTGTAACTTTTCCCAAGAGACTTTCCTACCTAGAGGGTGAGGGGACAGCAGTGTCCTGGTCCAGTCACCCAGAACTGTGTGAGTAGGAGTTCATAATGAATCTTTGTGACCTCCACCTTCCTAAATATGACATCTCAAGGGTTTATCTATTACAGTTGCCTCACTAAAATTTCTTAGAATAATGTAGGATGTGTTGTAAGCAACCGAACAGCCAACCAAACAGCCAACTAATGAGAAATGGGTGTATCTAAGGACATCTTGAGAAATTGCCAAGATGGAGATGAGAGGAAATGCTGTGTCTATATAAGGCCTCCAGATGCAAGCCAGTGGTGACATGGTTAGTAAAGTAATATTTAAATACATGAATTTCTATAACCAGATGCCTCACACCTGAGTGATGAGTTATGAATGGTTGTGCATCTACAGGCTTACCTTCATGTGTTGAAACAAGAGTCCCCAATCTCAAACCCAATTATCATAGAATTTCTTTGTTTAGTGTTCATAGCTCAAATTTCATAAACAGATTTGAAAGATTCCCAGAATGGTTGGCCATTATTTTATTCAAGAAGTCATGCCTTTTAAAGTTAGCCTGGGTTGGTCTGGGGTGGGGTAGTTTGTTAATAAATAATAAAATTGTGGCTTATTTGCATTAATTGACTGCTGACTTCCTCCTCCTGTTTTTCATATTCAATAAATCAAAGTGTAGGAATACCTTGGGAAAACAAATGAGTCACTAGAAACTTAACTAGTTTGCTTTCCACAAATATTCAGTCCATACACCTTTACTGAATTGAGGTGTCTGAGTCATGACAAATTATAGTAGGTAGTTGAGTATCTGAGTACCTCTAGAAATTACATTCAACATTTCATCTGTATATAAATATAATCATTTTTAATCCCAAGAAAATATAGCTGATAGCATTATTATTAGCTAGGAAAGGAGCTAATTAGGAAAGGAGCAAAGGAGGAAGCCAGACATTATAAGCATAGCTATTTGGGCAGCTTTACCAGGAAGCTGCAATTTTGCACTCTGCAGGTAATCACCTGCCCCTTCCCTGCAGATCACTGGGGGAAGGGATCCAACGAAGGGGAGATGGATACATGCCCAGTAAAGTTGGGGTGACACAGGGACGGTGCCTGTCAGTCAAACCTTGGAGCAGAAACCATTGGCCAGAGTAGACAGGGCCACTGCAAGCCCATGACAATTTGGAAATACATAATCCACTAAACAAAGGAGTTCGCTGTCTTGGCTCTTGCTCTCTGGCTCCTTTGGCTTTGCTCCTGTCCATGTTCTCTCCATAGCCACATAGGCATGTGGCATGTGGCTCCCACAGCAATGGACTGATGAACTGCAACTGGGAACACAAACTAAGCTAGCCTGATGCTGGACTGGACACTGCTCCGATGTGGAACAAAATCTCTGGACACCGGCTTTGATTCTAGCTCTCTTGAAGCTACAGCTACACTTCTTATATGGTGGGACAAAGGGAAATGGGACCAGGGATCTCAGGGGCTTAACTTCACAGAAATAAAGCTTTCGACAATATTTCATCCTCCCATGCGGGTCTCCAAAAATTCATTTTCTCTGGATATTGGAAGAATCCCACTCCCACGAGCAACAGGTAGGGATGAGGACCTTTCCCCACGGATAACACATCTATTGTCCTAAATGAGGGTACAGGTAAATTCACAATAATTTTTATTTCCATTTCTCTCTTTAGTCCCTGAAGGTCAATAACAGTCATAATTGCCCTAACTGATTTGACTCAGTGGATAGAGCATTGGCCTGCGGACTGAAGGGTCACAGGTTCGATTCCAGTCAAGGGCATGTACCTTGGTTGTGGGCACATCTCCAGTTGGGGGTGTGCAGGAGGCAGCTGATCGATGTTTCTCTCTCATCGATGTTTCTAACTCTCTATCCCTCTCCCTTCCTCTCTGTAAAAAATCAATAAAATATATTTTTAAAAAAGTCATAATTGGCAGAGACAATTGCTATGTTGTGCATATATGGACACTTATTCTCATCCTGAAGGTTCATTTATCCAATGGGATACTGAATAAAAGAATAAATACAAACTGGGTGTATCCTCTTGCTAGCTCTCTTAGCATTATTTCATCTGCCAAATACTGGGTTTGCAACTATCAGTCAAATCAATAAAAAATCAGATTCAGGGAAAAAGTACCTATATTGTATTTATGGATGATACACTGCTCCTGGATTTTTATTGACATTTACTGACTAAAACATTTCAGGTAGAACATATAGATTGCTGGTCTTCATATTGACACTGATCAATAGTAAACAGTGTGGGTGTTATTAATAATCTTGTATCACAATCACCGATTCTTCCCGAGTGGTGCTTGGGAGGACTATTTTTCACACTGAGGTTGTGGTCACTTTTTGTCTAGAGTATCCTGTTTGTAGGTTGTTCCTTAGACTTGACCCAGGAGCAGGCTATTATTTATCATGGAAACCTGCCAGCTGGCTCATCTGGCTGCTCTTGTTGTGCTGTAATGATCCCGCCTCTGAGCCACTTTGCTTGAACTGGTGATTCCTGTATTAAAACCAGCATCAGTCCTTCTACCTACAGAATTCTACCTTCCAGCTCATCACCCAAAAACTCTTAGAATACTTTGCTTTCCTCCTTACTCCACTGTGCTCAGTCTAATGGGGGTTATAGAGCTATGATACCTTTTTAGTAGGTTTGTTTTCCTGTAGACATGCAGAACAAGTGTGAAAAAAAGCCACATGTGATGTCTACAGTAGATCTAGAACATACTTTCATACTGCACATAGGCAGCTTCTGCTGGGTTAAGAGTCCTTCTATCCTGTTGAAATAGAAGAGACAGTTTTTATCTGCCCACCTATCCAGGCCTTCATTTTAAACAAACTATTGCCACCTCTTGGCAGGTTAAAGCATTAGTAGATCATTAGAATCTGATACAAAAACCTTAAGTGAGGCATGGATATATAATCATTATGATCCTTCCTATCATAAATAATCATAATACTAGAATAATTTTTAGTAGACCAAAGGAGAGAGATTAGGGTATCTGAGAAACAGAGAAGGTCAGGGGGATTTGATCAAGACTGAGGTCAGTGGATACATGTGCATTTCTTGGTGGTAGTTGCCTGGGGACAGCTGCAAGGTGCAGTAGAGTAGCTTGAATGCTGCACATTGGACTTTCTATCCACACCACCCACTCCTCAGCCCTCACCGTGGGACAAAAGTACCTGGACTGCTGGGTCACATGGATTGTGTTCACTGAAACAGTGGGCCTCTCACCAGGGGAACAAAGACCAGGGAGACATCCTTGATGTCTGGGAGCTGCATAACATTCTAGAACATTTGTTCTCTCTTGATGAATCGGAGCCCTAATAAGGCCTAAAAATAGAACAGCTAGATTCAGGCTTACAGTTAACTTTAACTTGTTTAAAACAGCAACTTAAACACTTCTTTCACACCTGAGTTTGTGAACCACCTGGCCTTTTCATTCATTAGCTATGTGACCTTGGGAAAGTTATTGATATTTTTTGGACTTTGGTTTACTCCTTTATAAAAGGAAGTTCGAATACATAATAGGGGCCTTGTCAACACTCAGTTGTGGTTCCATTCTCTATTTTACTTCCATTAAATGGCAGAGAATTAAGTCCGGACATGGTGCATGATGAAATGGGCAAGTTCTACCTGGTAGCATGGATGGAAATTAATTTATAGGCTCCTGTGTAGTCTTTCAGTCCTCACTTTTTACTTTTAGAGCTTATCTTATTCCTTATTGGCTTATTAAATATACCCACAATACATAGGTTGTCCAGCTAGTATAGAGATCAAGAAAATATAAAAGGGTTTTTGCCCTGATGGAATAGGAAAGACATGTGAAATAAGTAGAAAAAAAATAGAAGCCTGGATAAATTCATTGATTCTGCAAATCAAGTCTTCTTAATTCTGCTAGTCAACACCAGGTGAGAAGTTGTATCTAGGTTATGTCCTGTGTATTAAAGAAAACACAAATGCCAAAATGATAAAAAAAAATGGCTTTTTCAAGAGGGCATGGAATAAATGGGTATCATATTTCTGTCAAGTAGTATTTTTGCCATCCCAAATGCTCCCATTCCCACAGTTAATCGCCTGATTGTGTGAAACTAGCAGTAGACATTGACAATGTCCTTGGTTTTCCTCAAGTTGTTATCAGTGGCTTTCAAGGGTATACCCAGGTGTCTATGTCAATGAAAGTTAATCTATATCCTTAGTATATTTGGATGGGACAGGATTTTCAGTATAAATAAAGTAAAGGAGACTAAAGTGTGATGTGTGCTGATATGCAATGGATTTGGAAATCTGGACAATGGTATTAAATATACAGGATTCTTCTTCCCAAGTTGCTGTGATAGCAAGTACTTGTCTATATCAGCAGACATTTTATAGAGGGCCAGACACAACATACTTTGAGCTTTGTGGGCCATGTGGTTTCTGTTGCAATGACTCAACTCTGCCGTTATAAAGTCAAAGCAGCCAGCCCTGGCTGGTGTGGCTCTGTTGGGTGGGTGTTGTCCCATACACCAAAAGGTTGCCTGTTCAACTCCAGGTCAGGGCACATACCCTGGTTGGGGGCTGGATCCCCTGGTGGGAGGCCTGCATGAGGCAGCCCATCATTTTGAATAGATGTTTCTCTCTCCCTCCCTCTCTCTTCCTCTCACTGTAAAAAATCAATAAAAACATATTAAAAAAATCAATAAAGTCAAAGCAGCCATAGGCAATCCACAAAATAATGGGTGTGGCTGTGTTCCAATAAAACTCTATGGATCCTAAAATTTGAATTCCATAAAATTTCACATTGCAAAATATTATTCTTATTTTTATTCTTAAGCTGCTTAACACTAAAAATTGTTTGTAACTTGCAGTCAGTATGAAAATAGGGGGCAGTTTGGTGAGCCCTGATATAGTTGGTCTCCAGTGATAGCTATGAACAGTATGGGATAATGCTCTTCTGTGAGACTCAGGATAACTAGTGTCTAGTCTTGACTTCTCAACCTAGTGACTGCATGAATACTGATCGGCAAGTCATTAAAAATCTCTAGACTTCATGTATATGGTATTTGTGAGGGTGGAGGGAAGATAATCTACAATTTCTAAAATTAGATAAACTACAAATTCTAAAATTATATGAATTCTAAATTATCCCAGGTATTACCTTGCTGGTAAGTATACTTGTGAAAATTATTGGCATAGCTTGTTGAGTTGTTATGCTTGCTTGGCTTTGTTGAACCTACAGGGCCAAATTCCACATTTGCAAAAACAGCCCTGCTAGTTGAAATTTCGCTGGGCTGTAATTTCTGTCACTGTCAAGAGTAGGGCTATTACCTTGTTAGAACTATGACAGGTATTAGGGAATTTCCAAAAGGCTTTCAGAAACCAAGATACATTTTCATTTTCCTACTCATAAACAATTCTTCTGAGTCCCGTTCCTCTTACAATTACTCTTAAATGAAAATAAAAAGGCTTGAGAGAAAAGCAATAACATCTTGTTAATCAGGTTTTACAATAATTTGGTCTGAGAGGAATGGCACTATTTATGAAGAATAATTTTGCTGTGTGAATTAGAAGGTAAAACTAATTGAGGATGTTTATAGCCTATTTAATTGAACCTACTGTTATAGAGCATGTTTATAGCATTGATTTGCATAAAACCATGTTAATTAAATTTGTTTTTTTAAAAGAACACAAGATCTTTACTTGGTAACAGGTTCTTAGAAAATGCTCATTCCCATAAGAATTTGAAGGACATAAGATGATATTTATTTGAAATAGCTTTAATGTTAACATTTTGCAAATTCATGCTGGCCCCTCATTCGGTAGCTCAGGTTAGCAAGATTGCACATTTCTTGAATCTAGCTACAAATATTTGAGGAAAAACACACAGCAGCCTTGATAGTTTGAATTAAATGATAGCAGAGAACTTGTCTGGAAGATAAAGAGGCAGACAAACCATTTAATGATTAAGGAAAATGTTCTCAAACTTTGAAAAAAAGGAGACATTTCAGCGAATTTGCACATTACACCTAACATGAAAATCACAGCAGGAACTCAAGAAAGAAAAATGATTTCCTATTATATTCAGTTACATTGATTCCTAATTCAATATGTCCTTGATGATGTTTTTACAGTGAAACTATTTGAAGGTTACTTCTTGAAATTGCAATTATAATTTGAAGGAATGTTCTCAAACAGTTTTAAGGTATGTATACTATTCAGGTTTCCCTAATAAGATGAATCAAACACAAGGCTTTCCTTCTCCAAGGAAGAGAAAACTACAAGTAGAGATGAGCTTTCATTGGCACTGAGTTCGTCTTGTGGCATTCCATGCATTTGTTTTGCTAGAAGTGAACTTTTTACTAATAGTTGCTGGTCAAATTATGACAGCACAAAGAGCTTAGAGAGTATATGTATTCAAATAATATACACATCTTCTGCACACCCTTGGAGAATAAAAGTGGAGCAGGGGAAAGAAAGAAAGATGCCTGAATTTAACCTTTCCTGGTTTTAGAAATCTGAACCAGCAATGCGTGCCAGGTGGCCTATGTTCAGATATCAAAACCAACTGTGTTCACTGATTTTCTGGGGTGTCTATTACCTACTTATCAGTTTTTATTGATAGACTCAATCTCCTAATCATATATGGTATGCACTTCACACAAAGTAAAATACATTTTGAAAATTTTTAGACTGATTTGGTTAAGAAAGTTAGCCATGTTGGATAGTTTTCAGTGGTTCCCAAAGTGTGTTCCCCAAAGCAGCAACGTCACCTGGCAACTCCTTTGGAATACAAAATCGTGGGTCCTATTCCAGACCAACTGAATCAGAAACTCTAGGTCAGTGGTTCTCAACCTCTGAGTCGCGACCCCTTTGGGGGTCGAATGACCCTTTCACAGGGGTCGCCTAAGACCATCGGAAAACACATATATAATTACATATTGTTTTTGTGATTAATCACTATGCTTTAATTATGTTCAATTTATAACAATGAAAATACATCCTGCATATCAGATATTTACATTATGATTCATAACTGTAGCAAAATTACAGTTATGAAGTAGCAACGAAAATAATTTTATGGTTGGGGGTCACCACAACATGAGGAACTGTATTAAAGGGTCACGGCATTAGGAAGGTTGAGAACCACTTCTGTAGGTGGTACAACTGTTGTTCTGTGCCCTCCAAGGGATCTGATGTTAAAGTTTGAGAACCACAAATGGAGTCACTACAGCCAAACTGCTAAATTACTACAATCAAGTAGGTTGAGGCTTGAGCATACAATTCTATTCCTGTTTTAAGGAGCCTGGGAACTTAAACTTTTGACCGTTCCAGTCCTGGGTCAATGCCTGGATCTACATCAAACCTCCAGATAACCCAGATTACCCTGAAGTACTAAGGAAAGAATGGTCACCTATTCAGACCACCTGATACCCTGCTGGACCACTAGTTACCTACAGGATTATCATCTCAAAGCAATCTAGAGGCTAAGAATGTGGGATTGATGCTTCTCAAGATTGTACTTTTTTTTATTATTATTATTATAAGAACACTTAGCTTTTCTCTCTCCTTCAGAACACCGAGTGCCGCCTA
This sequence comes from Myotis lucifugus, assembly GCF_000147115.1. Lineage (NCBI taxonomy): Eukaryota > Metazoa > Chordata > Mammalia > Chiroptera > Vespertilionidae > Myotis > Myotis lucifugus. The sequence continues at coordinate 3,584,138 of NW_005871090.1, read as the reverse complement.
GTTGTATTTCTGGTTCGCAAACCCTAAGACTCTTGAATAAATCTTTATCATTTATTTCTTGGCACATCCCTCAGACTCTGAGTTCATTGTACACACTAAAGAATCCACACAGCCTGGGGCAGGGTCCCTCCAATAGACGGAAAAATGTGGTCAGTCTGATTTAGTGCCAACATTTCGGAAATGCCAGAACTGTTTTTTGTATGCCTCATTTTAGGCTCCTCTTGACTTTTAAGAGAATAATTAACCCCCAAAATAGGAGTTCATTGTGGAAAATTAGAAAATACTACAAAATAAAATATAACCATCCTTATCAATGCAGATATTCATGTAAAATGTATTTTTTTTAATGGGCCCATCATTTACATACTGTTTTATATCTTATTTTATTCTTTTAACAATGCATTTTCCATGTTAAAGATAAGAAAATGGAGGACCTGGAAGACATATACCTTATGTCTTCCCTAGCTAGTTATTTAAAATTTTAAGGCAAAATTTCTCAAAATGGAACTGCTGAGTTAAATACCTTGCTGTTGATACATTTTCATTTTGCTCTCCAGTTTACTCCAAAAGCAGTTTATAACAATAGACTTTTCTTCACTTGTTTGAAACTATAGAATAATATTATTATTTAGCTTTTGCCAATTAGGTGAAAAGTGGTAACTGTGTCTCAAGAGAAAATCAATGATAAGGATAGAACTCTTTGAAATTTCATAAAGTGAACATACACATATAACTGCAACAAGATGAAAAACAACATGAAAAGCAACTGCAAAGTTCCTTTGTGCTTCTTCTGATTACCATTCAGCTCCCCACAAAGTAACAGCTATTCCATGCATTCTCAACAAGGGTGTTATTGTTCCCAAAGAGTTGAAAATTGGTTTTTTTGGGGGAGGGATATCTTACTCTATGTATGCAAAAAACACAAATATCCATGTACTACATACACAGATTTACAACATATCCGCGGTATGAAAATATCATGGGAGGAGGAGATGAAACATCATACTATTCTGATTGTGCAGTTTTGCCTGTATTGAACTTTGTCATAATCTTGGCCCACTGCTTAAATTGGAATTATCTTTATTTTTGATTTGTCTTTACCTATTAAGAATTTTAATATTTTCTCATATACATTGGGAATAGCTTTATCTAATTTTGTTCTGTGACTTTTAACTTAGTTGACATGGTTTTTATGTGAAGAATTTCAAATGTTTGCTTTTGTTGAGTCTTTCCCTTTAAGTTCTCTGGGAGTGCTCTCTCTGGTTCCCTAGAGTGGACTACTTCCTGAATTAGGCTTGAGAAATCTGAAGGGCAAACACTTGTGGATAGCTGTTGATTGGAAGCAAGCTGGCCTTCCTCAAAAAGGGAATAGTGCCTGTTTTTCATGGTCCAGGGAGGCCTGGTGTGGAGTGGGCCTGGAGGTCATTTACAATGGATCCCTCTGCTTAAGAGGGCATTCTGCCAAGTGAGGTGAGCTCTGGTGGAAAATATTGGAGGTCATTGTGGGATGTAGAACTGAGGAGGTGATTACAAGTAACAAGCTAGAGAAGAGGCTTTCGTGCTCTGAATGTTTCTGTCTTTCCTACCCCTCAAAATTCATATGCTGAAAAGTTAACGCCTAAAGTGATAATATTAGGAGGTAGAACCTATGGGAGGTGAGTAGGTCATGAGGATGAAGACCTCTAAGTAGAATTAGTGCCTGTATAAAAGAGGACCCAGAGAGCAACACATCACTGGCAGGTGAGGATATAAGGAGAAGTTTGCAGCACAGAAGGGGGCCCTCACCCAATCATGCTGGAACTTTGACTTGAACTTTCAGCTCCCAGGACTGTGAACTTCTGTTGTTTATAAGCCCAGTCTGTGGTATTTAGTTGTAGCAATTCAAACAGGCGAAGAAAGGGGTATTGCTCACACCAGGGGGCTACAGTCTGACATTTCTAGCCAGGTACTTACAAGGAACACACACAAGTGCATTCTGTATTTGCATGGTCTGAATAACTTTATTCTGTTCATTTTTTCATTCATTTGTGAGTTCATTCATTCATTCAATTTCAATTTTATTTATATAGTGTTTTCTGGTGGTGGCTGTTCTTTGCTTATTTGTTTGTTTTTACATTTCAGTTCCAAATACATTTGCAATTTACCTAAGTGTAATTTACCTAGAGGTAAAGTGTGAGGTAGAAATCTGACTTATTTCCTTATATGATTGTCAAGTTATCAGAATACTAATTATGATCCTTTTCTAACTGATTTGAAATATTGTTCTTATTATACACAAATGAGTGTGCCACATTGTGTATGTCTCTAGACTTTCAGTTTAGACTCTCCCCACCTTGTCCATTCATGTTATTGGGATTGTGTTCAACTTACATATTCATTTGGAGGAGTACCAAGTCATTCCCATCTAGGCCATAGTCTCTCTCTCTCTCTCTCTCTCTCTCTCTCTCTCTCTCTCTCTCTCACACACACACACACACACACACACACACACACACACCTCAAAGATGTATAATCTTCCAGAGCACATTAACAAAGTTATTACGAAATATTATGCTATAATTACCAAAGTTGTCACACATGGCACACAATTTGAAACAGACAGCCTAGACCAGGGCCCATGCTAATAGAAAACAACATGAGTATAGAAGATGTAAATTTAAAATGTCAAACCTTTTAAATGCTTGATTATTACTCCAAATTGCCATTTCACTCTGCCTCCTATTCAGAATATAAAAAAATGCACAACCCTCCCAACCCCATCAGCCTGTGGATTGTTAAATTGATCCACAAGCGAGTCAAAGCCTCCCTTAATTCTTTATTTCACAATTATTTTAGTTGTACACAAAAATGAATAGCAGGACATCTTTTTGGTTCTTAAAAACAGCATTTGAAATTCTGCAGTATCTGTCTGGAGATGTACTGTTTCCAGCTATATTTTGGGCTTAGGTTGAGCATTTGCAGGTACGGATTTGAACTGCACATTGGACTCCTTTGCTGCTCCCTCAACTAGATCGACCTCCCTCTTGGGCACTGAGGTATTTTCGTGGTGGTTGCAGCAGGGAGATGGGAACCAGGTGCCTGGCTGGGATCTGTCTTTCTACCTTTATCCTTTGGGATAACTTTAATTTAATTGTATTTGTTTTTTATTACAATACATAGTTGAGTTTGGGTTTTTAGCCAAATCTCAGTTGTTTTCTTTCAGTAGGCAAATATGTTCTAGTTACATATTTTTGGTCAAAATGATATGTGTGGTCTTCTATCCTTTTATTATGTTTTAAATACTTCATCTTGATATTCTTTTTTGCTTAATTTTTCTATTTTGTAATATAATTTCAGTGTTCTTCCCCCCACCCCCCAGGACATTGGAAACTATTTTTAAAAGGCTGGGATGGATATATATATATATATATATATATATATATATATATATATATATATATTACATATGTGTCCATATCCCCTGATTTTCCCCCCTACCCCCCCCCACTCATGCCCTCACCCCCCTGGTGTCTGTGTCCATTGTTTGTTAGGCATATATGCATGCATACAAGTCCTTTGGTTGATCTCTCCCCCTTATCCCCACCCTCCCCTACCTTCCCTCTGAGGTCTGATGGTCTGATCAATGCTTCTCTGTCACTGGATCTGTTTTTGTTCATCAGTTTATGTTGTTCATTATATTCCACAAATGAGTGAGATCATGTTATATTTATCTTTATCGGACTGGCTTATTTTGCTTAGCATAATGCTCTCCAGTTCCATCCATGCTGTGGCAAACGGTAAGAATTCCTTTTTTTTATCACAGTGTAATATTCCATTGGGTAGATGTACCACAGTTTTCTAATCCACTCATCTGATGATAGGCACTTAGGCTGTTTCCAAATTTTAGCTATTGTAAATTGTGCTGCTATGAACAAAGGGGTGCATATATCCTTTCTGATTGGTGTTTTTAGTTTCTTGGGATATATTCCTAGAAGTGGGATCACTGGATCAAATGGGAGTTCCATTTCTAGTTTTTTGAGGAAACTCCATACTGTTCTCCACAGTGGCTGCACCAGTCTGCATTCCCACCAGCAAGCAGTGCACGAGGGTTCCTTTTTCTCCACATCCTTGCCAGCACTTGTCATTTGTTGATTTGTTGATGATAGCCATTCTGACAGGTGTGAGATGGTACCTCATTGTCGTTTTAATTTACATCTCTCGGATGATTAGTGACTTTGAGCATGTTTTCATATGTCTCTTGGCCTTCTGTATGTCCTCTTTCAAAAAGTATCTATTTAGGTCCATTGCTCATTTGTTGATTGGGTTGTTTATCTTCCTTTTGTTAAGTTGTATGAGTTCCCTATAAATGTTGGAGATTAAACCCTTATCAGTAATAACATTGGCAAATATGTTCTCCCATGCAGTGGGCTTTCTTATTGTTTTATTGATGGTTTCTTTTGCTGTACAGAATTTTTTATTTTGATGTAGTACCATTTGTTTATTTTCTCTTTAGTTTCCATTGCCTTAGGAGCTGTATCAGTGAAGATATTGCTTCGGCACATGTCTGAGATTTTTCTGCCTGTGGATTTCTCTAATATTTTTATGGTCTCCCGTCTTATGTTTAAGTCCTTTATCCATTTTGAGTTTATTTTTGTGTATGGTGTAAGTTGGTAGTCTAGTTTCATTTTTTTGCATGTATCTGTCCAATTTTCAACACCATTTATTGAAGTAACTGTCTTGACTCCATTTTATGTTCTTGCCTCCTTTGTCAAATATTAAGTGAGCATAGTGATTTGGGTCTATTTCTGGGTTCTCTATTCTATTCTTAAGTGATTAAACATTCTGAAACTTTTACTTTTGTTTCCTTAAGAAGCTATTTGGTTACTAAAATTAAGTCTCTATATTTCCTAGTTTTTATTGTTTATCCATTACAGTATTAAACATTTTCTTAAGACTATATGGCATAAGGTTTCCAGAAGTTACTTGTATTTCTTGAAATAAATGTTATTCAAAATTATGTTACTTCTTGCATGTTATGTTAAGGTTACTATTTATATTGCAGAAGTATTTTAAATGTACCTGTTTACTTATTTATTTTGGATTATTTATGTCCTTTTTTTCAGGTCTCTGTCTAAAATTATTGTGGGTGGTTTTATTTTGCTCTCTCACTGTTTATTTGAAAACTGTTAAAACCTTCTTTCTAGAGTTTGAGCTGGAGAGCTCCATGAAGTAAGTAAACATTAAAAGGCCACCTACTCTGAAGGGTGAGTATGCAGGGAGAGAACTGAGGCTATGCACAGTCCACACTGGGATCATCTCCTCTCTCTGGGTTTGTTGAGCCTGCAGATTCAGGGATCCGGATTCCACATGTGGCTTCCACTTGGGGCAAACCATTGCCCGTATCAAGCTCCCACCCTTCAGCTTCTGAGGGCTGTGATGGGGGAATGTTCTATCTCCGTGAGTTAAGGGGGGTCATCATATTCAGGAATTTTTTTTCTTTTGGGTTCATTAATAATCCTGGTGTTGAGTATCACTAGCACCAAAAGAAACATCCCCCAAAGTTACTGACTCCTGTCCATTAAGACCAGGGTCTTTTTCCAGTCTCTGCTTTATGCCAAATAGGGCATGTGGGCAACCCCGTTCTAAGTGACATGGAACCTTTTTATACCCTGCTTTTCATACCTCCAGCCCTCATGCCTCAAATAAAGATAAGTAATATGTCCAACCACTTATAAATTCTAAAGTTTTAGTTTAGTATTTATTGGTAATTTGGATAAAAAATTTACTTTGTTCAATTTGTGTTGTTATTTCTTGCACATAACTGAATAATTACATGTTTTTAAAGCCCTTCTGCCAACTGGTTATCTAAGTTGTGACTCATTTTTCATGAACGGTAAATCTTTTTTAGCATATTTACTCCTGATTCTCAGATAGGCACTGAAAATTACCCTGGATGGGAAACTGCCATAGTAGAAGTTGCTGAGCTACACTGGGAGTTGAGGTGATTAATAAGCCACCAGGGGCCCATCATTTAATTTGCTATGATCTTAGTTTGTTCCTCTAGAATATGGGAATAACACAAACTACCACAGCCTACCACAGCACAGGCTTTCTGTGAAGAACAAATGAGATGCTATATAAGCAAACCAAGTGCCAGGAATAGCAAAGTACTCTATAGGAGGAAGTTTGCACCACTCTTCCTCCCTGAAGTGGAGTAGTAGTTTCCTTCTCACTGATGTCACTTCTCTGAATAAGAGAGAATGTTCTAGCTAAAAAAGAAATAAATAAGCAGTCTGTTCCACCTTGCCCATTCATTCATTCATTCAACACAACAGTCAACAGGCCAATTTCTTCCTTAATGAAGTTTATGTTGTAGCAGCAGAGACAGACAATATACAAAGCATATCGGTGTGAACATCATTCAGAAAATTGGAAGAAAGGGCTAAATCCAAATGAGAAGTTATTTTCCAATGGGTATAAAGTTTCCATTTGGTAAGTGAATAAGTTCTAAATATCCTCTGCACAACATAGTGCCTACTGTCAACAATACTGTATTGCGCACCCAAGGATTTGTTAAAAGGGTAGATCTCATGATAAGTGTTCTTACCACAAAAAAGGGGGGACACAAAGAAACTTTCTGAGGTGATGGATATATTTATCACTTGATTGTGGGGATAGTTTCATGGGTGCATGCATATGTCCGAATTCATTAAATTGTATATATTAAATGAGTACAGTTTTTTGAATATCAATAATACCTCAATAAAGCTGTTTAAAGAAAAGAAAAAGAAAGGTGGGAGAAAGGACCCAAAAAGGGGCCAGGCAAAAGAGACAATAGTTGCTATTTTAGATAATAATGGTCAGGAAAGATCAAATTTTTATTCTGAATAACTAAAATCTGTAATCAATAGACTACTTGGCAAGAGCATAATGTTTGAAATTTCCACGAAGACTTTCATATACCTTTTCCTTTTGCATTATATAACAGCTGTTAGAGTCACACAGTCTAGATAAGATCTACATTTGAGAAGTAGCCACAGGGAATCTGAGACCCAACTAGACAAAATTTCAAAATGGTGGACATACATACCCATTTCATGTCTGGTACTGGCCACACCTACGCCATACTCCTCTAAAACATCCTTCACTGTCCTCATAGATTCATCGTACCTGACTGCCAGGCCAAGGAAGTTATAGGAGCCCATGTTGATGACATCTTTGATGATTCTTCCAGTGAACCTGCAGAGAGAAGGGCGGGTGAGCAAAAAGGGCTTTGTCATTTAATATCTTCATAGTGCCCCATACAAGACTCACAAAGAGATCTTGCATTCTGGCCCAGATCACACATATATTTTTAGACTTGCATTGTTGCCACCACAAAATGGTTTGTCCTTAGAGGGAAGTATCCCCATATTGAAGCTGGGTGGAGTATTACAAAAAGTGTCCCGAGCCATGCAATATTACATAGTCCTGATTTTCCTTGGGCACTCGCTTTCATGACACCTGTGCCCTGGTTTAAATTCCAGTAAAAACTTTCTAAATGAGAAAAGGCCACGGTCATCACTTCAGCAAGAAGTAGAGGGGTATAATTTGTCAATACAGCTGAAAAGGGCTTTTCCTGGCTGGCTGGCTCTGTGTATCCTGCACCTTCTGACAGAGGTCTTACTTAAACTGCAATATAAACATGCTACCCTTGGCAGCATAATCACCATGACTTCCCCTACTGGCACATGAGGGCTTGCAAAAGGCTGAATGATGGAAGACCAGTTGCTTCCTTGCTGTGGTTTTTCTGATCTGTAATCTGGCGCCCACGACAGGATTTCCTTGAAAGGGTTTCCTTTCAACCGAGCCCCTCCAGGTGATCGCCTCACCGAAATGTCCAGTTGTAGTCATCCGACACCCTCTCCATCACGTCAAACAGAGGCCCCGGGGCGCTGCAAATGGGCCGGTTCCAGTTGTCTCTGATTCTCATGTAAATGTTTCGTGTGTAAAAATTCTCAAAGTTTTGATACAGTGGCACGAAATCCTGTATAAGAGAGGCAGAAGTTTACCTTTGGCCCTCTTCTTTTTCTATCTCATTTACAATTGAAGATTACGGGAAGACCTGGAAGATCCATTCAAATATTTCATTTGCAAATATTTTTTGAGCAAGGGTTTGTGGGCAAGGGGACAGGCAGGGCCCATAAATAACTAAGAACTCCATACCAAAAGAATTTACATTTTAGTGGGGAAGGTGAGAAAAATGTAGCAAATAAAGGCAACAAAGATTACAGAGTGATATAAAACAAGTCCCAAAATGTGTGGAGACAATGAATCTCTGCAGAATTTCATCTGAAGAGTAACAATAGGTGTTTATGTCCAAAACAGTGTAGTTGGAAAAAACTGGTTGGGTAATAATATGGTCTTAACTTTTTTAAAACATGAATATTCCAACTCATTTGTGTATTTAGAAATGTGGATGAACTTGAACTTTGGACCTGTTGGCCAAACTGTAGGCAGGTATCTATCTGGCTATTATATAGTCAAGGACCTAGAAAATGAGTTGAGTTTGTGGAGGCCCCTGGCTTCTATCACAGTTGAAATAATAGTGCTGTTTTGCTGTATAAAATGTAATCCATGCCTGAGGGGTGTGCAATCCAGCTGAGGTTCAAAGCAAGATATATCTATGTTGTCATCTAATTCCTAATAGTAAGTACCAGGCAGAAAACGCAAAACCTTGGCCTAAGACAAGTACATTGGGCATTTGTAAGGTTAGAGCTAGAAGGAGAGAGACATCTTGCTGGAGGAATCAAGGTGTATTTATGTGGAGGGACACTAAAGGTAGAAGGAGATTGCTATTGGCCCCATGAGGGTGAAGGGGTCCATGTGCTGGGAATGTAGGGTGTATTTGAGAAGAATGAGTAAGAAATAAAACTTTTGCAGGTCAGTTGATCATGTATAAAAATGCCCATGGAGACACTTGGCCCACACTCACCCATTCACCTCACCCCATGTGTCATGACCAACTAGGCTACTGAGGTGAGAAGGGTTATTATTTGCAATACACCCAAACGCAATTATTGGACCCATAAAACATGATAGTATTTTTTATGTATGAATCCTGTAAACCAAAAGTAGAAATGAATGTATGGGCTGTTTAAACTGAGGGATGTTTTCTAAGTATGAACGTTTTGGACAGAACCAAATATCAAGGACATCTGGCATGGACACAATCTCAGTGGACATTGCAGGCAAGACCAACTGTTTGTTAATTAAATAAAAGACATGGCAGCTCTTGTTACTCTTTGCTCTGAACCTATAATGGCCCCCACCTCACTGGGAATCAAAGCTAGAGTCTTGTTTGATTGGTCTGGGTCCCTGTTACCCCTCTGATTCCATCCTCTTTTTTCCCTGTGGTATAGTTGAGGCTGTAGTGTCAGCTGGCACAGAAAGTGGGAGCCGTAAGTGTCTAAATGAGGAACTCACACGTTGTCCTGGAGGCAATGGGGAGCCAATGAATAATTGGGAGTGGGCTTCCTCATCCTCCTGCCCATCCTCTTTGAATTATTTGTTCTCCTTCCCCTGGTAGAATGGAGCTAATTTCCTGAAGGAACAGGAGAACCCTGGGGAAAGGCTTTGTGGAAGCCCTTCTTGTGTACTGGTTAGACCCAGTCATCTCCTGAGCTGGTTCATTCCAGGGGAAAACATACAGAACCTGAAGGTTTTAATGGCTGGTAACTGCACCCAAGCCACGATCTCTTCTGTCACTTTACCCTCTGGTCTTCTGTGACAATGGTATCACTTTTGGGGTGACATTTTGATTATCTATAAGATAGAATGCTCATAACCACATACTGGGGCAATCCACTGCATGTGAATTTGAAGGATGGTAGGGCTCCTATACTGGTCACATTTGTAAGTTGAAAAATATCATTCCAAGTGCATTTGTTCTCAAATAGTTAATGATCCTGATGTAGGTTTTATTATGATTTAAAGCTACAAGGTAATGATAATTAGTTATACCTTTTTACGCTCTAACAAGGAAATGGACATGTTTTTGAGAGAAAAGGGGATTGTGCAATTCCAGGAAAATTTTTTCTAAACTATTTCCTCTTTGATTTAATAACATTTTTACAGAGTGTTTACTATCCTGCAGATTACACTATATCCCCAAACCTTCTCTTCCTATTTCTAATTTTTTAATTTCTTATTTGAACTATATCATATAAACTCATTCCATCTAAAGAAAAGAGACAAGTAGGTCCTTAAGGAATATTTATAGACTCTGAATAAAATTATGGTTTTAGACTTTATGATAAATCTTACTCAAGATAAAATTACACATTGGTTTAGGAGAAAACTGAGCAGTTGATATAGGAAAACAGTTGGTTTTAGGTAGAAAATAACCAAAATATTTTGTCTTCAAAATTAAGATAAAATTAATTTCAGACATGAACCACAAGATGCACAGATACCAGGGCAGAGGGGACATGGAAATCATAGAGTTCAAATACCCATTTGACAAGTGAGGAAAATCAGATCCAGCAAAGGGACCTGAACTTGGGTCTACCTCCCACTTCACGCACTCTTCCGGCAGTCACTTCAGGGTGACCTCAGGCTGGAGCCTGCCTCAGCTTTTCCAAGCTTCCCTCTAAAACACCAGCAATGATGAAAAACATGACCAATATGGAGAAGTAAGGCCAACAGATTGCCAAACCATGGAGTACTGTCCACTCACCATAAGGAACTTGACATTGACTTGAGAAAACAACTTGGGGCTTCCCATCATTGATGCCTTATAAAGTTATGCCACCATGGACCCTGAGGGAAGGTGGGAAAATACTCCATTCTGCCAAACCTTTCTGGTTTCTGGCCCAGAGATCCCAAATTTCTGCTGGTAAGGAAACCAGCAGCTAGCTCTTAATTGGGATATATGCTCTGAAGGCAAAATGCAGGGGTTCTAAACTATTTTGCAGGATTAGAGAAAATTTTCTGCTAGAAAATGACCTTCACATTAAAAAGAATTATTAATTAGGCATCTGAAACTTCTTGGTCAAAAGGACGGCCCCCTACCTTTTCTTTTTTTTTTCTTTTTTTACTATACAGAGTCATCTGGTCCAGGAAAGAACTGCCTTGCTATTTCTTTGCCTCCTCCTCCTCACCTGTGAGTCTTCCTACCACTGCATGGGTGTGCTGTCACCCCACCCCATTCCTTTGAGCATCAGTGAGGTTTATTCAGGAGCAGTCAATACCTTGCAAAGGTCAATGTCCTCTAGTCTAAGGTAAGCCTCCCACGGCATTTTAACTATACCAGAAAATGAAACTTGACTAGATATTGCAAAAACAAACGTTGCAATAGGACAGCATTGCAATAGCATGGCAATATCTTGATCTATCTGTAGATTTATTTTGTCACTTGACCTACTCACTGTTCATTTTTCTTCCTGACACAAATGACTAGATGTGAGAGTGAACCCAAGGCTCTAAGGACACCATCATTTTAGGGGTAGGCTACAGGAGGATTCAGCAAAACCTAAAATGCAGTTACAAAAATGGATTGCTTTTTTCTGCAATATGACAACCTTTCTTCTTCCACCTTTAAGCCTGTAGGGTGCTTCATAATTTTCCAAGTGTTACAGGTATTTCTATCCAAGTTTTATAGACAAATTAATAGAAAGGCAAAAAATTTGAATGGAAAAATTGGGAATTGAACTTTATTCTAAAACCAATTCTCTTTTTGATAAATCATGCTGCAGAATTAGGGTGATTATAAGGAATCAAAGAGAACATACCCATAGTTCATTGTAAAAAAAATACCACCAAATTTTGAAGCATATCCATTTTTGTTTTATTTAACTACATTCCCATTCAGTAGCAAATAGAATCATGAATTTTTCAAGAGAGAAAAATCATTATCAAGCACCATTATTCATTTGTTCCTACATTGACACTTCTGTTCTCACCTAACACTTACTTTTATATCATTATTTCCTTTTGGAAAATAGCTGTTTCTCTTACCAGGGTTGAGCTCAGAATAATAATAAAATATGTTTGTGTTTTCTTTTTTGTTGAAAAGAATAACTGTATTATAAACAGTCCTGAGAAATATGAGAAACACAAAGAAAAAATGACTAAATTTATTTTTTCTTATTCAGAAATTAGAGGGATGTTGAATAAACATAGTGGATTTAGTACTTGTACATATTCGTACATATTCTACCCCTCATCTAAAAGTCCTATGAAATAACAAAAAATAGGAATTTAAGAACAAAATGAATCTATAAATGCCAGAAAACAGTCAAGAGTATCATAAGTATCATAAGTCAGAAATGTTAAAGGATCACAAAAGATAGAAAATGAATTAAGATCTGATCGATGGAGAAATGAGACCACAGGGAACTGTAGCTTTAAAACATTCGCAGAGACTTGTGTGGACGTAAGTGACCTGTAGCAGAGTGTCAAGCTGAGAGTCAATACCTGTATGACATTGATACTCAGGGTGAATAACTGGAGAGCTACATCTCTTTGTCCTCCTTTTATTGGGTCAGTAAGTAAGAAGCAGTAATATTATCCACAGGACAAAGCACTGTGGTGGGAAACAAGGGCTGAACAGAAGAGCAATGTCCCAATGTGGGAAGCCCACACAGCACGAACACAAGCTACTGTTCCTGGCATCTCATTCTATTCCCCTCTACAGTCCCTCAAGATAGGGGGATATGTGGGCAAATAAGGATTCTAAATACAAAGAGGAGCATAAAGCAAAGTGCCACTACTATTTAAGGCAGTGGTTCTCAACCTTCTGGCCCTCTAAATACAGTTCCTCATGTTGTGAACCAACCATAAAATTATTTTCGTTGCTACTTCATAACTGTAATGTTGCTACTGTTATGAATCGCAATGTAAATATCTGATATGCAGGATGGTCTTAGACGACCCCTGTGAAAGGGTCATTTGACCGCTAAAGGGGTCTCGACCCACAGGTTGAGAACCGCTGATTTAAGGAAAACTAGCACAATAAGAGGCACACAATTTAATAAGCAGAAGAACTAACATCTAGAGAAAAGGCAAAAGAGAAAACAGAAGAATAATTATTTATATACCTATATAAGATATTTTTAGAGAGACAAAACAAAATAGTGTGTTCTTTAAAAAGATAAAATATTTAAAAGTATAATGGACACAGCTGAAGAGCAAATTAATAAGCTAGGATAATAAACTGACTATGTTTTTCAGAGCCTAATGAGAAAGGATAGCAACAAAATTAAGGAAAAGCCAAGAGATGTGAAGAACAAATTCAGAAGATCTAATCGGAGTTTCAAGATTGAAAGAAGGAGGAGAAATGGAAAAGGAGGAAAATGTGAAAAAGAAGAAGAAGGGTTGGCCAGTGTGGTTCAGTGGCTGAGCATTGACCTATGAACCAGGAGGTCACAGTTTGATTCTGGGTCAGGGCACAAGCCTGGGTTGCAGGCTCGATCCCCAGTGTGGGGCTTGCAAGAGGCAGTCTATCAATGATTCTCTCTCATCATTGATGTTTCTCCCTCTTTCTCTCCCTTTCCCATCCTCATATATATA
>NW_005871090.1:3560946-3570508 GCF_000147115.1 Myotis lucifugus | reverse complement strand
ACACACACATAATGGACTTAGTACTTTCCCACCTTCCCTCAGGGTCCATGATGGCATATCTTCATAAAGCATCAATAATGAGAAACCCCAAGTTGTTTTCTCGAGTCAATGCTAAGTTCCTTATGATGAGTGGACAGTCTCCATGGTCTGGCAATCTGTTGGCCTTACTTTTCCATATTCTTGGTCATGCTTTTCATCATTGCTGGTGTTTTAGAGGGAAGCTTGGAAAATCTGGGTGAAGTGGGAGGTGGAACTGAGTTCAGGTCCCTTTGCTGGACCTGATTTTCCTCACTTGTCAAATGGGTATTTGAACTCTATGATTTCCATGTCCCCTCTGCCCTGGTATCTATGCATCTTGTGGTTCCATGTCTGAAATTAATTTTATCTTAATTTTGAAGACATAATATTTTGGTTATTTTCTACCTAAAACCAACTGTTTTCCTATATCAACTGTTCAGTTCTCTCCTAAACCAATGGGTAATTTTTATCTTGAGTAAGATTTATCATAAAGTCTAAAACCATGATTTTATTCAGAGTCCAGAAATATTCCTTAAGGACCTACTTGTCTCTTTTCTCTAGATGGAATGAGTTTATATGACGTAGTTCAAATAAGAAATTAAAAAATTAGAAATAGAAAGACAAATAATGTTTGGGGATATAGTGTAATCTGAAGGATAGTAAACACTCTGTAAAAATGTTATTAAATCAAAGAGGAAATAGTTTAGAAAAAATTTCCTTGAATTGCACAATCCCCTTTTCTCTCAAAAACATGTCCATTTCCTTGTTAGAGCATAAAAAGGTATAATTGATTATCATAACCTTGTAGCTTTAAATCATAATAAAACCTACATCAGGATCATTAACTATTTGAGAACAAATGCACTTGGAATGATATTTTTCAACTTACAAATGTGACCAGCATAGGAGCCCAACCATCCTTCAAATTCACATGCAGTAGATTGCCCCAGTATGTGGTTATGAGCATTCTATCTTATAGATAATCAAAATGTCACCCCAAAAGTGATACCATTGTCACAGAAGACCAGAGGGTAAAGTGACAGAAAAGATCGTGGCTTGGATGTAGTTACCAGCCATTAAGACCTTCAGATTCTGTATGTTTTCCCGTGGAATGGACCAGCTCAGGAGATGCCTGGGTCTAACCAGTAGCACAAGAAGGGCATCCACAAAGCCTTTCCCCAGGGTTCTCCTGTTCCCTCAGGAAATTAGCTGCATTACCATACATTTCTCAGAAATTGTAAGTTTGAGTTGACAAAAAATAAGTCAAAAGGACTCAAATAACATAATGAACAAGTTTGTTGTAATGGACCTAAAGGACAGTTTATAGTTTTTCATGGCACACATTGAAAACTTACAAGGAATTGCAATACCATCTCAGATTTACCCAGGTCTAGGCTGTCCCCTGAATGTAAAGGAAGACCTTGTTTGACCTTCCTGAATCCTATGGGCTCCACTAGAACATTGATCTTTAACCAAATGGGCCTTTGAGGTTAGCCTGGAAAACAGCTGTTTTTAAAAATAACTCGTTTCAATGGAAAAATTTGATCTAAGGTCCAAATAACATATCTGTCCACTAACATCTAAGTTTCAGGTGTGGCTCATGATTTCAGCACTCAAGGGCTTGATAATTTAATTAGGGAATAAATGATACATATAAACCTTGATGACGCCAACCCATGATGAAATCAAGTGCTATGCAGACAGACCTGAGTTTGAAGCCAGCTCCATTTTTTATTTGCTATATGATCTTGAATAGGTCAATTAAGTTCTCTGATGTTAATTTGCTCTTCATAAAGTGGAGATAATAAAGCCTACCTGTGGTAAAGATCATCAGTAATATGTTAAAAAGCACAGCACCTGACAGAGTAACTGGTGCAGAGGTGGAGTGAACAAGGATAAAGATACAGGCATGTGAATCTGGCTCTGCTACTTATGTAACCTGAAGCCAGTTTTTTAGCCCTCGTGGGCTTAGTTTTCTCATGGGTAAAATGGGAATAACAATTCCTATTTCATAGGTGCCTAAGAATTCAATGAGAATACATGTTCACTACTGTCACAGAATACTCTGTGAATAAATGAAAAAAAAAAGAAATTGCAATACAACGATCTGAGAACATGTGACAACTAAGAAGAGAATTTATTAAGGTGGTAACATTTGAAATTAATATGAAAATATCAATAGCTTTCCTATATGTCATCAATAACTAATTAGAATATAGGATAGGGATAAAAGATACTATTCAAATAGCACCACCATAAAAAAATCATAACCAAATAATAGTAAAAGAGAAAATGATAGAACTTTAGAATAAAGAAAATTACAAAATATTAAAAAGAACATTAGAAATATCTAAATAAATGGAGAGATGTATCATGTTTCTGAAAGGGAAGACTAAATATTATTAAAATGTCAAATTTTCCAAAGTTAACCTATAAGTTTAATGTATTGCTAATTAAAATAACAATTTTTTTTCTTAAAATCCAGTACCTGACAAGCTAATTCTAAAGTATACAGAGAGAGAAAATCTTTAAGAATTACCTAAAACTTGTATATTTATCTAAAAAGTAGGCAGATTAATATTTCAAATCAGTGGGTAAAAAATAACCATCTATTTAATTGAGATGATTTAAAATATATCTTTTAAAAATAGTCATCCTACTTCACACAGCACATAGAAATAAATTTTAGATGAATTTTTGGATTAAATATATTAACACCCAAAATCATAAAAATACAAAATAAAATGAAAGAAAATGTGTTGTAATTTCGAGATTAAAAAGTGCTTTTCTAAACATGATTAACTTCCCCTCCTCAAAGAAAAAAATTAACAGCAAAATAATAATAATAATAACAACAACAAAGAAAACATAAAAGAAATGTTTGATCCATATGACATAAAAAATTAAAACTGTATGTATAGCTAAATATAACATAGAATAAGCTAAAAGCCAAGAAGCAGAATTAGATAAATCTTTAAAATACATTTAACAGACAAATTATTAATATAAGAATATATAAAAGGAACTGCTCTAAATCAGTAAGAAAAATAACTTAATAAAATTATGAGCAAAGGTTACGAATAGGCAATCTAGAAGAGTAAGTATAAATAACTAACTAATAACCATATCAAAAGAGCCTCCATCTCACTCTTAATCAGGAAATGCAAATTAAGACAAGAACAAAAATATGTACACCTATCTGATTGGCAAAAATTAAAAAATATGCTGGTGATGTCAACATATCAAGTACTGGAAAGGTAGCAAGATCTCTCAGGTACTGCTGACTAGAGTCTAGCTATGCAAACTTCCTTGAAAGGAAATTTGCCAATCTCTCAGAAGTTAAATGTACAGTCGGACATCCCTTGAGAGGTCCCAGATTGGACAGTGTGCAGGCTGGGCTGAGGGACAACCCCCTGTGAATGAATTTTATGCACCGAGCCTCTAGTACAGAGATAGCGAACCTATGACACGCGTGTCAGAGGTGACACGCGAACTCATTTTTTTGGTTGATTTTTCTTTGTTAAATGGCATTTAAATATATAAAATAAATATCAAAAATATAAATCTTTGTTTTACTATGGTTGCAAATATCAAAAAGTTTCTATATGTGACACGGCACCAGAGTTAAGTTAGGGTTTTTCAAAATGCTGACACGCCGAGCTCAAAAGATTCGCCATCACTGCTCTAGTATATATATAATAAAATATTCAAATGTATACATACATATGCCCATGTATATACACACACAAAGATAATTTCTAATGTGTCATTAAAATGTTAGTCAAAACATTTTTTAGTTCTTTTACAATATAGAACTTTCCGCTTTCCTTTGCAAGAAGGCATCTGTCCTAATAAGCAGGGTTGATTGATCTCAATAAGATAGAGCTTTGCTAATGTATACCAACTACTACTAAGCCAATGTGAGGAGTGGGTGGGTCATCACCAGCCCTAATGAAGAGCCCTTCCTAAAACTCATGTTTGTTTGTTTTTACTTTTATTATTATGAAAATAATGATCAAAAGCAGGCTCTTCATTCATCTTTTCTGTCTTTTTTGTGCACTTAATTATAGATATATTCATTTGTACTTATTATGTCCTTTCCTTAATTTAAATGAGATCATATCATACATGTGTGTGAATCATTTTTCTAAATCTAACTATATATCTAGATATCTTTACAAGCCAGTGCAGGATTTCATTCCTTTCAATAGTTGCACAATGGTGTTCTGTCATTTGTGTGTACTAGAGGCCCGATGCACAAAATTCGTGCAAGAGTAGGCCTTCCTTCCTCCAGCTGCCAGCACTGGCAGATGGCACCTTGCCAGGTTGTCCCTGCCCTCAAGCAAGTGGTTGGGGCAATCAGGCAGGCAGGCAGAGTGGTTAGGGGTGATCAGGTAGGCAGACCAGCGGTTAGGGGTGATCAGGTAAGCCTGTGGTCAGCAAACCGCGGCTCACGAGCCACATGCGGCTCTTTGGCCCCTTCAGTGTGGCTCTTCCACAAAATACCAAGTGCGGGTGCACACATACAGTGTGATTGAAACTTCGTGGCTCATGCGCAGAAGTTGGTATTTTGTGGAAGAGCCAGTATTTTGTGGAAGAACCACACTGAAGGGGCCAAAGAGCCACATGTGGCTCGCGAGCCCTGGTTTGTCGAGCCGCAGTTTGCTGACCACTGAGGTAGGCAGACCAGAAGTTAGGAGAGATCGGGTAGGCAGAAGGCCCCTCGCCAGGCTGGTCCACCCCCAAGCAAGTGGTTAGGGGCAATCAGGCAGGCAGGCAGAGTGGTTATGGGTGTTCAGGTAGGCAGGCAAGTAGTTAGGTAGGCAGACAGCCCCTCGCTGGGCTGGCTTCACCCCCAAGCAAGCAATTAGGGCCGATCAGGCAGGCAGGCAGAGTGGTTAGGGCCAATCAGGTAGGCAGGCCAGTGGTTAGGGGAGATCAGGTAGGCAGACGGCCCCTTGCATGGCTGGCCCTGCCCCCAGCAAAGAAAGAGCAAGGCCCAGGCCAGCCAAGCCATCACACCCCAGCCTGTTTTCTGCGGAAGGAGGCCACTGGTGGCAGGGGAGGGGGTGCAGCACTGCACAGATGGCAAACAGTGGCAGCGGCAGGGTTGGGGCCAGCTGCCTGCAGCTGGGGGAAGGAAAGCCCTGATAGGCCCTGATCTAAGGTCAGACCTAGAGACCCTCCCCAAGGGGTTCCAGATTGTGAGAGGGTGCAGGCCGGGCTGAGGGACCCCCCCCCCACCCCGCCGAGTGCACGAATTTTCGTGCATGGGGCCTCTAGTGGTAAAATAAAGATTTTGCTGTAGAAGTTCTGCACTGGGCCTAAAATTCCTTATTTCTAATAAGCTCTCAGGTGATACTTTTGAGAAGGGTCAACTTATGGTCCTTGGACCAGCAGAACTGGCATTACCTGGAAGCTTGTTAGAGATGCAAAATCTTAGCCCCAAGCCAAAGCTATTAAAGGAGAATGTACATGATCTCCAGACCATTTGAATGCACAGGAAAGTTTGAGAAGCATTGCTGCACACATTCGTTTTTAAATTAGGCTGCACAGGACAATCACCTGGAAAGATTTTATGAACCCCATCAACCAAGGTTCACCACAAAACAATAAAATCCCAATATCTGGAGGTAAAGCTCGCATATTAGTACCTTTTAAAGCTTCACAAGTGATTCCAATGTGCAGCCAAGGCTAAGAACTGGTCTGATATTACCATCCTACAAGCTGCTGGCCAGCATGTTAAGTTCCCAGAGAAAACCCCATACAGCTCTCTGAGTTTAGACCCACCCAGGTCCAAACAGGAAGCCCAGTGCTTGGGCCATCTGTTTGTTTTGGACAAAATCATATCTCATACCCAGTGATCTTAATGGACCCTGTACTTCAAATTACTCAGAAGAAAGTCTCTCTGGGAGAATCAGGCTGCTGCATCAGGGCGCAAAACACGTTTTAATTCATGTAAACATTTGGAGATGTGTCTTAAACATTCCTATAGCTACAACTTGCTGAGCCCTCTTTCTCCCATGTGGATATAAAAGTCTCTTCAGATGGGCAAGAAACGTCTGGAATTTACTTGTAGGGGCAGTGGGGGACTGTCTGGATCTAATGTGAACACAAAATTGCAATTAAAATGTTTTATAACAGTCTGGTGTCATTAGAAGGAGTCTTGATGAACATGTTAACAACTATAAAGATTGAGAAATGTGGCTGTGCGTGAAGATTTTAAAGTCTCTGATGATGCTTGACATTTACTTG
Organism: Myotis lucifugus; assembly: GCF_000147115.1. Lineage (NCBI taxonomy): Eukaryota > Metazoa > Chordata > Mammalia > Chiroptera > Vespertilionidae > Myotis > Myotis lucifugus. The sequence goes on along the minus strand of NW_005871090.1, from coordinate 3,564,235 downwards.
ATTATATTTGCTTACATCTTCTTGTTTTTGAGAAGTTGGGCCATTACCTCATTGAGAAAGTAATTAACCTAGAGGTCTTTCATAAATTACAATTCAACTTTCATAAATTACCTTTTATTTTAAAAAAGACACATGTTTCTCCAAAATTAAAAGTTAAAAGAAGGATTTAAGCAAACATACTTAAACTATATATCTGTCTGTATCGTTCTTTTCCTTGCCAGTGTCTTCTGATTGTTGATGGAGTCTATGGGAGGTACCAGGTGTCCTAGGCCTGTGATTTTTTTAGTGCTCTCTGGAAAAGAGATTTTTATTTTTCTATTCTTTTCACTTAGTTTATACTAATGAATCAGAGCTGTCATGTTTTGGAATAAACTTCAGAGAGTTTGGGCTAGAAATAAAAAAAAATAAAATAAAAAAGAGAGTCTAAATTTGGGCAACAATTAAGTTTGAATGGATGGTTTGGTATGACAGAAGTCATCGCAGTGAGAGAAAATAGAGAAACTGAATTAAAAAATGCTTATATTTGATTAACAAGAAAGTGAGGACAAGGATATGTCCATTAGTTTGACCATGTTGTACACTTTAAACATATAAAATTTTATTAAAAATAAGATCAAAATTTGAAAATTAAGAGTCAAAGAGTGTAATCATAAGTCACAGCATCCATTTATGATATTTTTAAAACCATAATAACTCTTGTCCACCATAACTTCTTGGAAGTGCTTTCTTTCCTGATGTCATTTTGTGAATGGCAGGTTTGTCTTATGGGACAACCTATTCTGCACTCCTAATGACCAGCTTTGAGAATAGAATAATGCTCATTTCAGCTAAAAGAACCAGCGGTCATTGAAAAGCAGCCAGAGACTTCAAGATGTGCCTCAGATAGCTTATTTTCACAGAGTAAGGTTACTGTCAGAAGTGCAGGGCTAGAGGCAATATTAAAAGGATAAAGGTCAGCCTGGAGATAGAGTATCTAGTGACTAAGTCCCATAAAAAAGTATATAGTGATTGCAGCCATTGCAGTTAATTAGGACTTGTTGTTCTGAAAGCCTCTAATCTAACAGGGCTCAAAAGGAAGGAACGCATAATAAAAAGGGTGCCACATAAAAGGAATATCTATTAAGGAGAGTCAATTGACTGATGATGCTCTCTACTTCACAGAGATCAAATGGGTGGGACATTATTTATTTTGTAAAGAAATACAACACGCTGTCTTACTGAATGCAATGCCTTTTCCCTGAGAGGCGATTCAAGCATTTCTTGCAGCAATAGTGAGGGGTGTTAGAGACAGGCTGCTATGCCCTGTGCCTATCTCATTGTTTAGGACTAAAGCATCCCTTCCTTCCCCAATGCTCAGAGTGTTGGAGGCTGACAACTCAAAGAAGGGAACTGCCCGGCTCAAGGTCAAATCCCTTTCTGGAGGTAGCCCCCATCTATCATCATTGAAGGCTCAACCCCCTCTCTCAACACTTCTGAAGAGCCCTCCACCTCAAGAGCTCCCTGACTGCATCACAAATCACCTGCACCATCTTTCCCCTTCACTCCCTCCCAAGTGTACAGCCGTTGATCCCAGAAGCACATCCCTATAACCTTCTTGCCCTCAACCATCTTAGAGTTGTCTGTGCTGAGAACCAATTTGTGTATATATATATATATATATATATATATATATATATATATATATATATATGTATTCTGCTTGAAAGTAAGAAGTGCTTTAGGAAACCCAAAACTAGCCCCTTGGGATTGATAGAGCTAAAATATTGGAACAGGCTAAAAGATAGATGGCACATCTGAAGCCCAAACCTGCCATGTGATGCCACCCTGAGAAATTTAAATTTGACTGACACCTTGTTTCAGCAAATATTCTGTAATGTACCGAGTTAGTGCATGCTACTTATACCCAGGGAGCAAGCAGGTTGGTGATAAGAACTTCTAGAATAGACCATCTGGTGTCGGGGGGGAGGCTGTGGAGATCCTTGTAAGAATGGTTTAAAATAACTTGCTTCCTCCTTCCAACTTCCCAGGTTCATTATCAGCTCTGCTAGGACCTGGGAAACCTCATCTTTCTCTGGGAGCATGGATGATTGTTCCCTGCTTGATTTAACTGCTTTGATATCCTTTACCATTCAAAAATCTTTATACCTCAAAACTGTGTCTGTGATCTCTTTTTTTGGCCAAAATAAGACCATTTTGTTGTGATGGGTATGCCACTATCATCCTCATGTTGGACCAAAGTAGAAATTTGGCATTCCTCCCTCTATATTATTTTCTATATAATTTCAAGACTTGTTGATACTACCTCCCAAATTAGTTCCCTTTTCTTCCTCAGTTCAAACACAAATTATTTCTTTCCTAAACCATTATAAGGGTTTTCTGGTGTCACTTTTCTTCTAGTCTAGAATTGGAATTCCATCTCTGACGTCTATAAAATTCTCTGAAGTTTTTTGTTCTCTTCTCATCCTTTCTCTTTTTTTTTCTCTATAGACTTTCCTTGGGAGAGCTCATCTACTTCATTGGGTTTGATTAATGTTGATATGCTCAAGATATACGGAAGATGCCACATTATCCATCTGAGACTTCTCTGGAAGTCTAGAGCTCTATCTCTAGCTGCCAATTTTTCAAACTCAACTTGTCAAAGGATGAATTGATCACTTTTTTCTCTATCCCTCATTTTAGTGAATGACACCACTTTCTTGTCTCCTCAGCTGCCCAAGTCATAAGCCTAGGTGTGGTCTTTGATCTGTCCATCTCTCTAATTTCTCAAATCAAACCAATAATCCCCTAGTACCTTCTTAAATATCTCTTATCACCATCCCAGTTATCATCACTACCATGGTCCTAGCCCAAGTTCTCAATTAGGTTTGTTTGTTTGTTTTTAACCTGGATTTCTACATCAGCCTTTTAACTGGTTTCTTTGGTCTCTATGTTATCCTCCTGCAATCCCTGTTTCATAGGGTAATGAACATGATCTTTCTAATCTGCAAAACTGCATTCCTTTGCCTGAAATCCTTCAATGCCTTCCCATTGTTCTTATAATAAATATCCATGGCTTATAAAAACCCATTATGGTCTGGCCCCTACTTGCCTCTCAATCCTCTCCCCACATACTCCCACTCTCACAGCCCTGCAGTTATTGGAATTCCTTGGTTCCTTGAATGTACAATGCTTTCTCTTACAGCTGGACCATTTCACACCAAGTTTCCTCTTCCTGAAGACTCCTTCTGTCCCATCTTGCCTTATCCTTAGCGTTATTACTTACTCTTGAGTCATCACATCTCAATTTAAC
>NW_005871090.1:3534884-3560751 GCF_000147115.1 Myotis lucifugus | reverse complement strand
ACTTTTTGTCATATGCTTTGCTTATGAGTCTGTTTTTGCACACCAGGCTTCAAATTCTCTGATGGCAGGAACTGTCTTTTCCTCTCTCTATATTAGTAGCCATTACCTGACATAGAGCATCTGCTCACATACTTGCTAGAAGTAGGAGGAATTATAACAATAAACCTGGGCCTTATTTTCTGTTGGAGGTGATACACTTGACTGAAGGCAATTTCAAAAAAAAATATGCCCATGAGATTTGTTCATGGAAGCATTACTGTAATAAGTGTTTATCTTACCGTAGGTACTGGTTGCTAAGTTACAGGATTTGAGATTCCCTCATTATATTGAAATTCATGCCTCACCTATCCTTTTTGTTTAGATGTGTTTAAAGCTCCATCATGTCAAATAATTTGTGATCACACTCATAGTATTCCAAAGCAATTTTTAGGAATAAAAGGTTCATGATATCATAAATCATTTGAACCAGTTTGGAAATCATAACAAAATGCAGACTCTTTGCATATCTTTAAATATTTTCCAGGCTGTTCTGTTAGCTCGATGTGAAAAGAGGATGATTTAGACTTTTGTAGGTTAACTATCGAAAGTATTTAGATCAGAGGTGATTTTGCAGTCCATGAGACATTTGGCAATGTCTGGAGGCATTTTTGATTGTCACAAGTATGTGGGAGAGTGCTAATGGCATCTAGTGGGTAGAGGCTAGGTATGCTATTAAAGATTCTACGATGCACATGCAGCCTCCCACACCAAAGAATTATCCAGTCCAAAATATCAATAGTTCCAATGTTGAAAAACCCTGGTCTAGAGGAAATAAAAATCTCACACTTCATTTAGACACACGTTTATATTCCAGGATTAAACATAAATAATATACATCTTGCAACTAGAAGACCATAATATAGCCCAATCCATGTGTCTTGCTCTTATATTATGATTTTTTAAATCTCTAAAATGTTATTTTAATATCTATCTCATGGGGTTATTATAAAAGTTAAATATGATAGTGTGTGAAGAAACTCTTAGTTTACTATCTGGTGAATGGTAGTTACTCAATACATATTTGCATAAAACAAGTCCATGAACACACAAGGGATGGGGTCTAGGGGTAGAAATAAATAGCATTTACCCTGAGGAGTTCCTGAGTTCCTCACTCTTTTTAGTATCTGCACATGCATCACTACTTGCGAGAACATTTTAGAGAAGGACAGCATTGACAAAGATCCAGGGAGATGTGCATACATACTTTTTGTTCTTCTCGTTCTACAGCTGCATTGCATTTTTCTATTCCCGAGTTTCTCAAAAAGTCTCTGAGATAGCCAAATAGGGTTCCAATTCCATATCCCATATAAGTGAAAACCATAACATGAAGAGGTGCTTCCTCAAAGGATTCAACAATCGGCTTCTCATAAAAATGTGGCTTCCCATTTTGCTGAAAACAGAAGAAAATCGAAGGTTATTACTCTCCCATTACAATAAAGTATGAGATTTAAAAGTTTGGACTTTCAACCTTTTTGAAAATTGGTCACTGAAAGAGGTAATCAGAAATGTACATTTTATTCTACAATCCCCTAAGGAAGTAATTGATTAAGGTAAACATTCTCAACAGATGTTAAATCCATTAAGTGAACAGTTAATGAGGAACCAGGTTTTTACAAGATGACAAAATATCACCCATAGGTTGCAAGATGACGTACCTGGTTACTACCTTAACCACGTGATAAAATTACGTCACAGATGTTGGAACAATTGGCCACTCTGTGCTCTTATTATGCTGCAGTATTCAATATACCAATGGAACATTTAAGCTGCATTTAGTCAAGCTCTTATATCTAACTTCCATTTCACAAGAAATATCTGGCTAGAGGAACATGATAAATTGCTTCATGAGGAAACAATGAGATAATCACAATGTAGAACTTTCTGTATGACAATTGGCTTGGTCTTTAATAGCAAAAAATATAAATGGGACTATATCAAACTAGAAAGCTTCTGCACAGCAAAGAAAACAATCAACAAAAGCAATCTGAATGGGAGAAAATATTTGCATACCATATATCTGATAAGGGGTTAATCTCCAAAATACATAAGAAACACATACAACTCAAAAATCTAAATAACCCAATTTAAAAATGGATAGAGGACCAGAACAGACAGACATTTTCCCAAAGAAGACATACAAATGGCCAACAGGTATATGAAAAGGTGCTCAACATCACTAATCATGAGGGAAATGCAAATCATACTGCATTGAATAATGCAAATGAAAATTGCATTGAATAATGCAACTGTGAGTATGAGATATCACCTCACACCTGTTAGGATGGCTGTCATAAAAACAATAAGAGATAACAAGTGTTGTCAAGGGTGTGGAGAAAAAGGAACCCTGTGTAATATTAGTGGGGATATAAATTGGTGTAACCATTAGGAAAAACAGTATGAAGTTGCCTCAAAAAATTAAAAAAAAAGAAACCCCATTTCTGAGTATATATCCATTGGAAAATACATATCTTGAAGAGATATTTGCAACTCCCATATTTATTGCAGTATTATTCACAATAGCCAAGATACAGAAACAATCTAAGTGTTCGTTGATGGATGAATGACCTTATGAACACACACACACACACACACACACACACACACACACACACCAATATTATTCAGCCATAAAACACAAGAAAATCCTGCCATGATGAACCTGGAGGACATGATGCTGAGTAAGATAAGCCAGACAAAAAAAGACAAATATTATATGATCTCAGTTAAATGTGGAATCTAGAAAAGCTGAACTCGCAGAAGCAAAGAATGGCATGGTGGTGAGGAAATGGTGAGATGTTGGTAAAAAGGTACAATACTTCAACTATAGGATGAATAAGTTTTGAGTATGTATAACATGGTGACTACAGTTAATAATACTGTATAGCATATTTTAAATTTGCTAAGATAGTAGATCTAAAGTGTTATTACCACACACACAATTTGGTAACTAGGTAAGGTGATGGATGTGTTAATTAGTTTGATCGTGATAATTTCACAACATATGCTTATATAAAATCATGTTGTACACCTCAAATATACACAATTTTTATTTGTCAATTATACTTGAGTTGAATGGGAAAAAAGAGGAAAAAAAAGAGTAAGGGAGAAATCTTAAAAAAGACAACCAAATGCAGTTGTTGTGTTTCATTGAATCACTTGTTTGTTTTTGTAAAAAAAACACCCAAAACACTGATAAAAAACATATTTTGAACAACTGTAGAAATCAAAAAATTAACTGGAAATATATCTTATTAAGGAGTTATAAATTTTAGTTGGAATGACAGTATTATAATTATGTGGAAGGATGTTTTCATCTTTGTAGATGCATGCTAAAGTATTAAGAAAGGTGGTTAAAGTGTTATCACAGCTGCAACTTTCTTTCAAATGATCCATCAAAAATAAAATATATACATGAAACAATTTTTGGGAAAATGTTAATAACTGTTGCATTTAGAGGTATGGATGTTTGTTAAATATTTTTTTTTTACATTTCTATGTGTTTAAATTTTTTTTCATAATACAAAGCTAAAGTATTTCTCTCTTTTATTTTAGGTGTCAGCATTCCAGTGGAAAGTAGACTTTGGTACCAAACCATTCTGAGTCCTGCACCCAAATAGCTCAATCAATGTTGACTCAATGGATTAGTGAATAAACTATTCTTAATGCTACTACTTAAATAAGTTTCAGTCTTTAAAGATTATTTATGCCTTATTCATTACTTCATTCAACAACATTTCTTATGAATCATCTCATTGGAGAATGGGGAATCTGTTTTGAGTGCTTGAATATATAAGTTTTAGTGATTTACAAGAAACTGTCAAATGTCTACTGGTATTTAATGCATTAATTTATCTTATCCATGCATATTTAGAAAGATATATTATATAAAATCATGTAAATTAGAAATACTGGTTTTGCTGCTCAGGTACTCTTTATCACCATTACAAGCATGTTTGAGTCCACCAACAGTTTTCTAGAGCTTATCACCTTTGTTTCCTCTCTATTATTTGAGATGCAGTATTTTTTGATTCTCTGTGACTTACTCTCCAAGCCACAAAACATATGACAATCAAAAATAATCTATCCAGCCCTGGCCGGTGTGGTTAAGTGGTAGGCACTGAAGGGTTGCAGGTTCTATTCCTGGTTAAGGGCACCTACCTGGATTGCAGGTTTGCTCCCATGTCCCCAGTCAGGGCATGTGAGGAAGTCAGTAAGTCCTTGATGACATTTTTTTTTCTCCTTCACCCATCCACCCTTTCAGAAAAGCAATGGAAAAAATACCCTTGGGCGAGGATTAACAAAAAAAATCTATCTGGTAGATGACAATTTTTTATCTCTACATTACTTGTTTTTAAAACAGTTTTTTTAAAAAAAACATTTTTATAAAATCAGCTAACACTTGTGTTGTTAAGTCAAAACCTCACAAAATCTTATTAAAATGTATTGCCTCCTTATTTATTGAGTATATCAGGTTTCTTTCCTAGCTACCTCAAACTGACATTGATGAATGTTGCTTTTGCCTGATGTGTCATCCCCAAATGCTACTTGGTCGTTTAAAATAACAAAAGTGAGAGAGTGTTGCTTAATATGAGGTCTTGAGTAAAAGGTGAATGAAAGATTATAACCAATGCCTTGTATTTGGGAATCTAGGGCATTTATTGAGTGCCTACTGTGAGCCGGCAATGAGCTAGGTTCTGGGGATTCAATGATAACCAAGACAGACATGGTTCCTGCTCTTGACTTCTTGACCTCCCTCTCCTTATGCTCTCACATCAGTTCTGTAGGTCTGGGGGATGACTTACTATTCCAGTGCCAACTTTTGTCTCTCCTCTGTGCTTGACTTTGGACTGCATCTGTCTTCAGTATTCCAGGTGACCTGCTGACCCAGTTAAGATCCACTTCCTCAGTTTATTTTGTTCATTAGGGTGGGAAGAGATCAAACAAAGAACTTGTATGCATATATGCATAACCCATGGACACAGACAATAGTGTGGTGAAGGTCTGGGGGTGTAGGGCAGAAGGTGAGGGTGGGACAGAAGGGGTCAATGGAGAAAATAAGGGGACATATGTAATACTTCCAACAATAAAGATTTTAAAAGTTAAATAAATAATAAAAAAATAGGATACACACATACACAAAGATCCACTTCCTGGTTCTTTCCACAGCATGGGGACACACAATTGGCTTCCTTCCTTCCTGGATTTGTCTAGACTCTAGCAAAAGGGACTGAGATCTTCATGAAGAAAGATTTGATGAACGTTTGTGACTGATTAGGTGTGATTTCAAGGAAGAAGAAAATGAAAAGTATCTGCAAGGAGCATTAAAGTATTGTTAATAGGAAGAAGGAATCAGGAGGGCTGCTTATGGGGGTGAGACAATGGGTATGTCTGGGTCATGCTAAGTTGGAGGTAGAGATTGCACTCAGAAGTGGGACTGTTTGCTGGGCAGTCAGGGATGCAGAAGGAGAGAAAGGCTCTGGCTGAAGTAGAGGGTCTGTGAGTCAGCCATTGTGAGGCACAGGTTAAGCCATGGTTGAATGTGCTAAAGTACCAGCTATAAAGAAAGATCAGTGGGCTGGGGACAGGATTTGGAGACTCATTTCTTTAAAGAGCACCATAGAGGAAGAAGCATGAGTCAACGGTACCCAATGTGACTTAGAAACCTGAGTTAGCCTGCCCACAAAATGAGAGGATGGCTGAGTTATATGGGTGCATGTCATTCAAGGCCATCCTATGAGAATCAGCAGGAGGTTTTCCCTTTGCCCTTACCTGGCCCAAATCCATTGCTGAACTCCTTATGTGGCCAAAACAAGCAGGGCAACTCCCCCAGAATTCATGGGAACGTTCTGCTTAAACTTAAGGCTCTGAGGCAAACCTGTACTGGCATAACAGACTCTCTACCTACATGCAAACAAAACCCGCAGTGCTCAGTCTAGGACCTGTGTAACTAGTTTTCCCCCTATGACTTGTTCTCTAAGATAGCTATAACAGAAAGAAGAAACTTTCAAAACTATCCAACAGCCCAAATGAATATCTACTTTACTCTCTCTCTCTCATATAACTTTATTTTTAAATTTAATGTAATTTTATTTGGCAGGGCGGAAATGAGATACCTTTACAGAGAATAAAGTTATCTGGAAATATACAGGTCTTTCTGAACAGATGAAAAGTGACTCATTTACCACATTCCTTTACTTAAAATTGAAGTTAGTCATGCCTCATGGGAAGGATTTCTTAGACTAGGGTTGGATAGTTATTTTAAAATATGAGAATTGGCCCTATTACAGCAAATGAAGCATACAATTTTGCTTAATAAGTTTGCTGGCTCAGGCCGACACAGCATGGTTATGTGTAATGCATTTTCTTTATTTGTTCTACCTTTTTTATTTACAGCCTTGAAAATGAAGAGATCCTGAGCCACCTTGCCCAGAGGGCCAGGTCATTTGGGGCACTGTGACACCCTGGGGTTGGCTTACTTCCTGCATTCCTGTCACATGTGGAAATAAACAGTGTTGGGGCATGCTGGGAGGACCCACTTTACAAACTACTCTTCCATTCAAACTAGCAGATCTTTTACCGGCTGCCTATTTTGCACTGTCCTAGGATGATATGAATGGGGATATGTAATCAATAAATCCAGTCCCTTTTTCCCAGAATCGATAGGATAATGGTCTATGAGGGCAGGGGAGGAGGGTAGTGAGTGTAAATGACCATAACATAGGGCAAAAAGTAAAAGTCATCAGAATGACACAAATGGAGGGACCATTATCACATTAGGTGGTCAGGACTAGCCTCCTGAAAAAAAGTGGACTTTGAGGCCAGTCTTGATGGAGAGGAAGAGCATACAGGTGGAGAGTGCTTGCAGAGGAGAGAGACTGCCTGGGTTCAAATCCAGGCACTTTCATTTGCTGACTCTACAACCTTGCCCTTAAATGACTCAAAGTAAAATGGAGCTAATAAGGATTGTTTTGAAAATTAATTCAGATAATATATGCAAAGTATGTGCCATACAATGAGCAACCATTAATTGTTATGATTTTCATTAAATCTGAATAGAGGTGATAGATGAAACTGTTAAAATGGATGATGTTACTTTTAGAAAAATATTTGGAAAAGAAGAGAAAGAGTATGTATAGAGCCTTGGCCAATACTTACACATAGGGAGAAATGGGAGAATGGGGGTCCAGTAGGAAAGAGCAAGTGTGAGAGATGAGGAAGAAATGGGAGGTTAAAGAGGACAGAGTGGTGGGGGTTGAGATACTGACCTTGAGAAAGGTCATCATATATGGGGACTCAGACAAGAAAATCTGAGCAAGTGATGCTGAACCCCTTCTTTACAGCATACACAAAAATTAACTCAAAACAGATCCTAGACCTCCGTGTGAAAGCTAAAACTGTAAAACTCTCAGAAAAAAGTTTAGGAGTAAATGTTTCCAACCTTAAGTTAGGCAAAACCTTCTCAGATATGATACCAAAAGTGCAAATGACAAAACAGATAAGTTGTACTTCATCCAATTTAGAAGTTTTTGTGCTTCAAAGGATACTATTAAGAAAGTGAAAAAACAACTGACAGTATTAGAGAAAATATTTGCAAATCATCTATCTGATAAGGGTTTAGTATCGAGTATATGAAAAGAACACACAGTTCAATAATAAAAAAAAACAATCCAATTAAAATATAGGCAAAGAATCCAAATATGTATCAATGGCCAAGATATACACATGAAAACACACACACACACACACACACACACACACACACACACACACACGTATTCCTAATGGTAGCTAAAATTTAAAGCAGCTCTTTCCTCAGTAGAATTCTCCACTTTTACTCTAAAATATTTGAGTGTCTTATTGGTTTCAAAGTTACCATTTATGTACCTTCTAAAATACTTTGGAATGTCATTAGATGATGGTTGAAGCCATACAAATAGTGCAACACCAAAGCTCATGGAAGTGAAGTGCTACAAGAATGATGAGAGTACACAGTTATATCTTATTTGAAAGGGTATTTACTAGTAATGTCTTTAAGTTGCCCGGGGATTTAAAAAAATGAGTGTTTTAACCCCATCCTTATGTCGTCATGCTCTATGAAACTCAGATATTTCACTGCTGATGAATTAGTCATTCACTTATGGGCAGACACTAGAATCTGATGTTCCACCTGATACACTCCAGGTGGAAACCTCCTACCTAGGAGATTCCAGTAGGAGAGCTGGAGTAGAAGAAACTGAGTGGCTCAGTCAACTCAAGTTGTTCAGACTGCTGAGATGACTAATACATGGCAACTTCAATTAAAATTTATATTTTTAATATTCCCTTAAAACTCCAGCATCATGTCTACCTAAAAGATCTTTTTGGTGTTCTGTTATTCCTATTTCAACACTAAACCAAGCCTTGTTGAATGTCTGTGTTAGCAAATGTTCTGCTGGGAGACAGGATGTTCTCATAGATAGACTATAGCTGACAAATGGTATCAGAGATATGATCAGGGTACTGTGGGAACTGGAAGGAAGATGAATTTAACACTAGCTGGAAGACATAGGGAGCTTTCATGAATGAGAAGACAGTTAACCAAAGGCGGGAAGTATAAGGGCAGTAGGAATGCATAGAAAGAAAGATCTCCTAGATAGACTCAGAGCATCCAAGGAGATGTTCATCAACCTTTCTCTTGGGCCACTGCAATCACTTCCTGGATGGTCTCTTTATTCCATCCTGACTCCGCAAATCTGAAGTTGCTAAATAGCTTTATCTCTAGCTCTAACATCCAAGCATCATTTATAACAGCTTTCCCAGTGCTTCCTCGAGATGGTCACCAACAAAAGGGTTTGGGGAAGGCTACCTAGCTCTGCACCTCTTGGGTGTTCTTCACAGTGTACATCAGTGGTTCTCAACCTTCCTAATGCCACAACCCTTTAATACAGTTCCTCATGTTGTGGTGACCCCCAACCAGAAAATTATTTTCATTGCTACTTCATAACTGTAATTTTGCTACTGTTATGAATCGTAATGTAAATATCTGATATGCAGGATGTATTTTCATTGTTACAAATTGAACATAATTAAAGCACAGTGATTAATCACAAAAACAATATGTAATTATATATGTGTTTTCCGATGGTCTTAGGCAACCCCTGTGAAAGGGTCATTTGACCCCCAAAGGGGTCGCGACCCACAGGTTGAGAACCGCTGGTGTACATGATCTAGAATGTGAGAGCCAGGGGAGACATCTTTCTTGTTCATCACAGTATCTCCATGTCAACACACAGTTTCCAATGGTAGGTTCTGAATACATATTTGTGATTGACTCAGCTTATTGAATATTATTAAAATGCTGAAGTGAAATTCCACATAACTTTGGGAACCCAGCACATGTATCAAATGTATTTATCACCTTTCATATAAACTTGGCTATACCATGACTAAACTCTAATTGGGAAGTGTTGGTTTTCATCATAAAATTACTTATATTATTTGCCTGCTTAATATTCACTATTTGAGACCCAGCACTGGCTTTACGTGATAAAAAAATCCAGGCTAGATGTTCTCACTGCAGAACACTGTCATTACACTCACCAGATTGTATTACAATGATATTTTAAAAAGACAAGTCATTTGATAAAAGGACAGGAAATAAAAGATCACTTGCAGAAATAATAGCTTTCATTATTTCTCACACAGGCCTTTCAAATATTTCAAATATTTAAACCCTGTTGTCCAGTGTGGCAAAGACTGGCTGTTCTTCAAACCCATTTCCCTTTCCTCTTTCTCTCAGCTGGACTACATTTCCCATAAACCTAGCAGACAGATGTGGTCAAGTTACTGAGTTCTACCAATGTGAAAGGGGTAGAAGAGAAATGTGCCATGTCCATGTCTGGCCCATAAAAGCCTCTCTCATGATTCATCACCTTCTCTCTTTCCCCTGCTGCCATCTGAATGCTGATGGCCAAGGTGGCCTTGGAAGCCACATATGAAGGATTGCAGAGCTTTTGTTAGTCTAGTTCCCTGAATAACTGTGTAGAGCACCTCCCCCTTCAACTTCCTATCACTGCCAATTAGACTTAATATGAGTGAGAAATAAACTTCTTTTTGATGCCTTTTTTATTATGACATCTAGTATTACTTTAATGAATACATACTATAGGAATTTTGTTAAAATACTTTTATTTCTAACCCTCACTTAGATGCATTTGAAAGAAATCTCGGAACCATGTTACCTTCCCAAGGCAATGTATCAGGACATGTCTGGGCTGACCAAAATTCAAGTTTATATCTGGGGAAACTTATGCCAGAAAATTAACTGAATCAAAGGTTAAATTCTTAAATTATTGAGCATCTTTGTATGTTAGGCAGTACCAATGGGGGGAAAAGCGTATTACAAGATTTAGGATTTAGAGACAACCTAAGTCAGAGAGAAAGAGAGAGAGAGAGAGAGAGAGAGAGAGAGAGAGAGAGAGAGAGAGACATGGAACTGTAGGGGGACTTGTTCTTTATATATTATCTACTCCAACTCTTTCTTTCTATCAGTAAATCAGTAAACAAGTTCAGTTCCTGAGAGGTTAAGTTGGTTTCCAACTGTCTTGGCTTTTCTCTTCACCACCTGACAAATTAATAAGTCAGAACAGTCCATGAAGAGAGCCAAAGGCTTCCACAGGACACACCCACCCTGAGAAGTGAAGGATTCACAGAAAGGGCAAATTTGCTTGAAGGGGTCTAAACAGAGTCCCCAGCAGAGTGGCAATGACTATCTGCTTTAGAAATGAATGAATGAACAAACGATTGCGAGAGAGAGAGAAACCCAAGACTGGGAAAGGTTGGGAGAGGAGGTGAGGGCCTTCTCAGACAGGAGGACCAACATAGGCACTTGCTAGTGGGATAAAACAAGAGGAACAGAACCTTACATGGACCTCATCTGTTACCTACTTGGAGATGAGATGTACAAAGCCCACTGTAATGAAATAGGCCCTCTATGGCAGGGTAAGCCAGACTTTCTGTTTCAGATAGCAGTGAAAGAACAGAGCACCTTCTTTGGGATGCCCCCTTACCAGAACTGCTGGAGAAATGCAGAATAGAAAGATTTGTAGGATGCTAGGATTCTACCTGGGGTTGACAATGAGGGTGGAGGCTCTGATGTCAATTAGACATAATTTAACTCTGGAACAAAGTGGCTGTCTCACCACCCTGCAACCATTGCATTATTCTGATTTTATTTGCGATCAGCTGACTCACTTGAGGATCACAGAGCTTTTATTAAGTTATCCTGGTAAATGAGAGAAAACAATGCATCAGGGTTTAATATCACTGAGAATAACTACCACCTACTATCTCCCTGATCAGTTATAATGAGGCATGTGAAAACAGTGCTTATCTCCGAGGTGCTCAAAGCTTTTGTGGCCATGATCTTATTTATTTAGGTAATATTCCTAAGAGGTAGGTGGTGAATAGCTGTAATAGAATTAGAATTACCTTCACTTGATAAAAGAGACACAGGGCATTAAGCAACTTCCACAAGGTTATAAAGCGGGAAAAGGCAGGGCTAAGTTGAATTTCTCAACTCCACAGCACCAGAGCTAAAGCAGAAAATCTTGAAGTTAGATCTCTGAAACATGATAGATTGGAACAGATTTCAGAAATCCAATAGCCAGGGGCTGAATCTTTCTCCTTTCCAAGTGGATACTGGTGGCAGCAAACACTTCGTGGGAAGGCTGACTACCATGTGCATGGACCTGTGCTGGGCCCTGGAAGGAGCATTTGGGTAGTCTCTCTTGTAGCTCCCATCCTCATAGAGTTCACAAGATAATGGGGAGATCAAATGTGTATACAAAAATATAACATTTTGGACTGGACAGCAAGAAGTATCCAGGGGCAATATCTAATCAAGTGGATCGCAGTGGTAAAAAATAAACAAACAAGAAGTTCGGTAAGTCATTCCATATGTATACACTCATTCTTTCATTCAACAAACACATGTTGAGCACTTACTCCATGCCAGTAGCTGTTCTAGGTCCAGGTGACACAGTGGTGACTAAGAGGGACACAGCTCCTGTCCTCATGACAATCATGGGCTATATGTATGCTATTCAATACAGTAATCCCCAGCCACACATGGCCTTTATATTTAAACTTAAATAATTGAAATTAAATGAATGTAGAGATTTAGATCCTCCATTGCACTAGCTAGATTTTAACTGTTTAATAACCAGATAGGGCTGATGGCTACATTACTGAGACAGATATATAGCATTTTTATCACCATAGGAGGTTCTGTTGACTTAGGTCAGCAAATTGTGGTGCACAGGCCAGATCTTGCTCACCACCCACTTTTGTAAATGAAGTTTTATTGGAACACAGATGCATCCTTTCGTTTATATATTGTCTATGGCTGCTTTTACACTATAATGGCAGAGTTGAATAATTGTGACAGAGGTTGCATAGTCTGCAGAGCTAAAAATATTTGCTATCTGGTCCTTTACAGAAAAAGTTTGCCAACCCCTGGTCTAGATGGAAATACAGGTGTAAACAAACACAAAAAAGAAAGTGATGTATACGTAAAGGTGCTGTGAAGTGGGTAGGACAGAGATCTGACCTAGTTCAGGAAGAGACAAAAGGCCTCCCTAAAGAAGATGGTACAGTAGCTAAAATGAGATTGGAATAATCTTAGGAGTTTACCAGGTACATTGTTCCCAGCAGCAGAAATAGCCTGAGGACCTGCGGGAAAGGGATGGGGTATGTGTGTGTTAGGGAGAGTGAGGGGACAGGCATGGCTGAATGTCAGTTCCAGGAAGGGGCTCCCTTCATGTTGGCCATTGCTAGTACTCTAGTACCTAGAATAGCATCTGATATGAAGTAGGTATCGACTACTACTAGTACATTCTTGATGAATGATTGAATAGGCTAAGTTAGGAGGTTATACAAAGCTTATAAGCCAAGTTTTGGATTGTAGCCCTGATCCTATTAAGGGAAGCCACTGATGAGTTTTAAGCCAATGGTGGTTTAAAATTCTGATCAGATATGTGTTTTCAAAGGGCCTTTGCAAGGCTGTGTGGAGACTGTGTCTTCCAGGAGCACCCTCATTCAATGTTTCACAGTGATTCGTGGTTGTGTAGTTGGGGATTTTAAAGTCTCTACCATATCCATTGTAGAAGATTTGATGAAGCGAATGTGTTCAGCTGATTTTGAAATTTTGAACCTACAACCAAAACTCACAAGGAAAGAGCCTCCTGAACTGCAAGAGAATGAACCAACATCAGAGGCATGTTTTGACAATACAGCTAATGACTCATAGGTGAGTTATAACAAGGGTGGGGTTCCTGGAAGCCCACAAAATGTGGTTCTGAGAGTCACTTGGCTAAACTCAGTGGATTAAACTTGGATTGCAAACAGTCATTTTTCTCAAAAGTCAAATTGAAACAATTTCTTTTTGCACCTCAATGATCCTGAACCCCACCCAAAACTTCCTACTCCCTGAAGCTAAACCAAACAGTGCCTGCAATTCAACAACACAAAGAAGCAGAAAGTCTTTCTACTCAGAAAGAGAGAAACTGGCTAAGGATTCAGTTGTTGTTCCTTCTTTGTGTTTATTAGGATTTTGCACACACCTATTCTTTTTTTTTTTAAATCTATTTGTATTGACTTCAGAAAAGAAGGAAGAGGGAGAGAGAGATAGAAACATCAATGATGAGGAAGAATCATAGATCGACTGCCTCCTGCACACTGCACACTGGGGATTGAGCCCACAACCCGGGCATATGCCCTAACCAGGAATGAACCATGACCTCCTGGTTCATAGGTCGACACTCAACCACTGAGCCACACTGCACATAACTATTCTTGCCTCTCTCCCTACTCCTTCCTGCCTGCCACCCTATAAAAGCACACACCTTTATGTATGTTAAGAGCAGCCTAAGAGCCTATAACCTGGTTTATCCTTTGTTTGCCTTTCAAAACAGAATGTGTCCATAAAGAAATAATGTTTACCTGAATGTATACAAATTGCTGAAATCTATTGTTTTCATGGAAGATAGAACATGCCATTTTATTTTCTATAAAAAGCTTTTGCTCCTTGGAAAACCAAGCATCCTGTCTCCAAACAACCTAGTCACGTAACAATTTATTTCTTTGCTTCCAAAAAATCTGATAATAGTCATAGTTATAATTGGCAGATTAATTTTTCTTATCATGTGGCACATAATGAAGAAAAAAAAGTAACTTCTCCCAGAGCAAGACTAATCTTGACTAGTTTTTATCTATACTTCTGAATCAACCAGCTTAGAGGATCCAGGCATTCTTTTAAGCCATCGTAGTTTCTGACCCGTAACTAATGGGGGTACAAGACTTGAATCATCTGATTGGTATAATGATTGATACTACATTTAACAACAACAACACACAAAAAAAACCCCCTGATGTTTGTGACCTATTCATTTCAGTCTTTGAATCATTTTCTCAGGTCAACATGTGCAGTATTTCTATCTGTTTCTGTCTACAGGTACCTGATTCAGTGGTCTTGCTAAGAACTGACCAATGGGACACATGGTCCCTTATGGAAAAAGCCAGTCCCTTTTGCATAAACTAACAAACCAATTCATGAGGTACATGAGTTGTGTGTTTTTCCCAGATGTCCCAAGTTATTTGCAAGTGTTGGCAAGACATGTTAGTGCCAAGGGCTCCTATATTTGTTTTTAGTTCTATAATGTGAAAGGGAGTGTTGTGTGAAGGTGCTAGAAACTGGCGGTGGACAGAGGTGTGTCTTGCCCTGGATTGGCCATTTTGAGATCTTGGAAAAGTGATGGCACCTATTTGAGTCTCACTGCCTATTGATTTCTCTGACATGTTGTCCTAAGATATACAAAAAAAGGAAGCGCTGTATATATGACTCTTATTTTGGGAAACAAGAAAGAAGATGCCTGTAGTTCTTATATGAAACAAATGCATTTTTTTATATCAATTTTGAAATTGAGACTAAAGAATTTGCAACAGCAAATACCATGCTGAGTCTTCAAATATGTGGTCCCTGGCTGTTTGCTTTAAGGGCTTGGAGGTTTCCAAAAAAATTCAACTTCTCAGAAAAGGCCTTGGTCTGGGTGACAAGAGACTAAGGGAGTATCCCAGTGGTGTGACTTTGAACTCAGTCACTTAGCTTTGCTGAGCCTTATTTCTCCATGTGTAAGAAGACAGGGGATAGAGTGGAATTGTATGGATTCTAAACCAAGTTCCCTTACTGCTAGCAGGATTACACTAAAGACCAAAAAGAAAATAGCTCTTGATCCTTTGGAATTAAACGTGTACAACAGGAGAACTCTAGTGAGTCAGCCTTCCCTTGAGTCATTCCTTTACCTCACTTGATGTTAATTTGCACAGTATTCAGTTCTTTGTCCATAGATTAAACTCTCCAATGTTAAGTGAACAATTTTATAGTATTTTTCTGCAGTCAAAACTATATTATGAAGTGCTTTTTAATAAGAACAACCAAAAGATAGTGTAAGTAAGAATTCATTGAATGGTATACTTCAGATTTGTGCATTTCATTATATGTAAGTTTCACCTCAAAAGAAGAAAAAGAAATTTTAAACAAAAATTGAAGTCTAGTTAATGATATACATATGGAAAAGTTTTGGAGTAAAGTATATTGATTCTACAACTTTCTTTGAAATGCATAAAGTCTATGAATTGATAAATGGAGAAAGGGATAGATAGATGAATAGACATGAGATAAAACAAGTATAATAAAATATAGAATTTAGGTGGTAGGTATATGAGTACTCATTTAGAACTCTTAATTCTTCTGTAAGTTTGCAAATATTCACAATAAGATGTTTGGGGGGAGGTATTTATTTATTTATTTATTTATTTATTTTTAGTCATAAAGACACAGACTCTGGGGCCATTCTGCTGTACTAACTAAAAGTTTAAATCTTAAACAAATTTAACTTTTGTATGATCAGTTGCCTCATGTAAAAAAATGGGGATAGTAATAGTATCAAACGCATAAGGGTGTTGTAAAAATCAAAAAGTTGGCATTTGTAAAGTTCTTAATATGTAGTGTGATGAAAATTTGTTAAATAAAATTTTAAAAAAACAACTCATAGCTCTGGCCTGTGTGGCAAGATGGTTAGAGCATAGACCAGTGGACTGAAGGGTTCAATTCCCAGTCAAGGACATGTACCTGAGTTGTGGGTTTGATCCCCACCCCGAGTCAGGGCATGTGCAGGAGGCAACCAACCCATATGTCTCTCTCACATCTCTCTCTCTCTCTCTCTCTCTCTCTCTCTCTCTCTCTCTCTCTCTCCTTCTCCCTCTCCCTCTCCCTTCTTCCTCTCTCTAAAAATCAATGGAAAAAATATCCTCAGGTGAGGATTAACAACAAAAAAATCAACTAATATATAGAGTCATTGGTGGAAAAACAGACTGTACTGACTTTTCTTGGACATTCAACCCTGAGAATAGGTTATTTTATTAAAACCAGATGACAAGCTTGTATACTATGAGGTATTAGTCATTTTCTCTCTAATCCAGGCATATTTTATCTCCTGCTAAGAGGCAACAGAATCATCAGGATTAATCAATAATATTTAATTTCTATTTTTATTTCCTTCAAAAAGGTTCACTTGCTTAAACATGTTCCCTGACCCCAGGCCCGGAGTATACATAATATCTGGATATCAATATAAATTGTGCACTGTTTGTTGGATTATAAATTAGTGCAGCCACTATGTAAAACAGTGTTGAGGTTTCACAAAAATTAAAAATAGAACTACCATATGACTCAGCAATTCCACTTCTGGGTATTTATCCAAAGAAAACAAAACACTAATTCAAAAATATATATGCACTCCTATGTTCATTCCAGCATTATGGACAATATATGGCAGCAAATTAGGTGTCTATTGATAGATGTATGGATGAAGAAGATGTGGTAATATATACAAGGAAATATTACTTGTTCATAAAGTAGAATTAAATACTGTCATTTGCAAAAACATGGATTTACCTAGAGGGCATTATGCTAAATGAAATAAGTCAGAAAGAAAAAAGCATGTAGCTGCCTGATCACACAAAATAATCTAGTGCTTTAATGATTTTAAAAAAGAGGGCAGTTAATGTTCTCCAACAAAGGTAAGAAAATCTGTGAATTAATTTATAAAAGGTTATACTCTTTGAAGTCTAAAAAGAAGCTTGTGCATCATGAGTGGTGTCTTTTTAGTCTTTTTTAAAATTAAATTTATTGGTGTGACATTGGTCAACATGATCATATAGAATTCAGGTGTGGGTTTCTATGTTACAAGATCTGTATATTGCACCATGTGCTCACCACCCAAAGTTAAATCTTCTTCTGTCACCATATATTAGGACCCCTTTCTGCCCCTACCCTAAAAACTAAAAAGTTTTTAAAGAACTGGGCTTGTGGATTGCAAATAGCAATTTGAATAGCAAACAAAACAAAACAAATGGAAGTTCTTATAAGCAATCCTATATAATAAAGAGCTAATATGCTGATTAGACTGAACAGAAGAATGCCCATCTGAACAACCTTCCGGACGAAGCCAGGGTTGCTAGGGCCGAGCCCCTTGCACAAATTTCATGCATCGGGCCTCTAGTCCTATATAATAAAAGGCTAATATGCAAATAGACCGAACGGCAGAAAAACTGAACAACTGGTCACTATGATATGTGCTGACCACCAGGGGGTGTATGCAGAGCATGGCGGGCGTTGGCCATGGTGGGATGGTAGAGCAGGTGAGTGGGGGCACCAGACCAAGGCGCTGTCATCGGGGTGAGCCTCTGATGATTACTGAAAATTCTTTGCTCCTGCACACCACAGTCCTGCCCAGTGCTTGCACCTGCTGCCAGCACTGGAGCTGCCTCTCGCACCAGCTGCCAGTGCCTGGCACCAGTCCAGATCACTAGGCGCCATCAGTGGGTGCGAGCAGCAGCTGCTGGCATTGATTGTCCCTAAGGGCTTCTCCATATCCCCCTGCTCCTGAGGGGCGATTGGGGCAGCAGCCACCACTCGCACCCACTGATGGCGCCAGCCCGGCTCGCACCCGCTACTGGTGCCGGCCGCAATCACTCCGTGCCACTGTCAGCAGGTGCAAGTGGGGCCAGTGCCTTCAGCGCGTGGGAGCAGCAGCGGGAGTGGGTCTGCCAGCAGACAGGGGGCTGGGGGCCGCCGCAGAAGGGGCCAGGCAGGGGCACGGAGGATGGGCTGAGACCTGTCCCTGTGCCTACTGCAGCCTCATGGCCCACAGTTCCTTTCAAGGTGCACGAATTCATGCACTGGGCCCCTAGTAGATTAATAAAAACAGATGGTCTTTATTCATCCCACAAATAGTATTCAGCACTGACTATATACAGGCTCTGGTCTAGGTGCTGGGGATTCAGTAGTGGATAAGATAGAAATCCCTGACAATGTGTGGCTCACATGCTAGACGAACAACAGATAGGAAATAAGTGTGTGTGTGTGGTGTTAACTACTAAAGAAAATGAGCAGGAAAGAGAAGCAAGAAGAGAGGAGGTTTGCCATGTTAGATAAGTTCAAGATGACCTCTTACAGAGAAGATAACATTTGATTCAGGACTTGAAGGGAGAGAGGGCACAGACACCTGGATATCCGGGAAGCACAAATGGGAGAGGAAGTGCTAATGTCCCAGGTGGACTGATGCATGGTTGCTTGCATTTGTGTGGCTGAAATCCATTGAGCATTGGGAAAAAGAGCAAGGGTTATATCAGGGAGGACCAAGCCAGGGGGCCTTATGGCCATTATGAGGATTCTGGCAGTTGCTCTGAGTGAAGTGGAAACCAGGGGAAGGATTGGGGCAGAAGAGTGACATCTTGATTTCATTTCACAAGAACATTCTGGCTGTTGCATAGAGACCTTGCAGTCTTGCTGGTGGTGATGGACAGAGATAGAAAAATGACATGGTGGTTTTAAAATATGTTCATGAATTCTTTGAAACCCTTCCCACTGAGCAGTGGGTTGGTCTATTCCCTTGAATCTGCTGGGATTGTTTTTGACAGCTTCAACCTATAAAGTAGGGTGACAGTGAAGCTATCCTCTGAGGCCAGGTTATGAAAGGCCATGAGACTTCTTCACTTACTAGAAAGCTATCTTCAAGTCCTCCCTGCCAGAGAGGACTCATGTGGAAATTTAGTCCAGAGTCCCAGCTTGTCCTGTTCTTCAGCCATCTCAGTCTGGATGGCAGGCATGGGAGTGAGGAAGCCACTTTGGAGGCAGATCTTCCTGACCCAGCTGTTCCAGGCTCAGGCCACTGGGCCATCCTAGCCGGGGCCCCAGATATCATAGGAACAGGGAGGAGCAGTCCCCACTGTGTCTCTTTCTGAACTTCTGACCAGCAGAATCCATGAGCATAATAAAATGGTTGTTGTTCAATGCCACTGTGTGTTGGGATGGCTTGTGATGCAGCGATATATAACTGGGGCAGAGGAAGAAGAGATGAGGCTCCTGCAGCAATCCAGGTGAGAGAGCATGGTGGGTGAGAATAGAGTGGTTGCTGTGGGGAAGGTGAGTAATAGTCAGATTCTGGATACAATGTGAAGGTAGGATCATGAATTTGCTGACTAAATGTAGAATGAAAAAGAAAAGTCATGAATGATACTCAAGTTTTTGGTTTGAGTCACTGAAAGGATAGAGTTGTTTACTGAGATGGGGAAAACTGTAAGGGAATAAGATTTGGGAACAGAGAGATGGAGTAGTTATCAGGAGCTCAGTTTTGGACATATACAGTTGGAGATGTCACATATAAATAGAGAGATGAGACAAGATCAGATGATCTTGGTAGGTATGCAGTTAGAAAAGAAAAAAGGTACAAGGACTAAGCCTTGTGTCACTCTATTATTTAAAAGTCAAGGAGATGAGGAGGTACCAGAAATCAAAACTGCGAAGCAACAGCTAGTGATATAGAAGCGTCATATTCTGAAATCCAAGAGAAGAAAGTGCTTTAAGGTAAAGGGAGTGATTACCTGTGTCAAATTCCGCTGACAGGTCAAATAAAATGGGAACTGAGAAGCCATCATTGAATGAGAAGAGTCGAGGGTTTAAGACTATAATTTATTGAGCACCTATCATATGCCAGGCATTGCACTGTACACTATTAAAATAGTGGAGAAAGAGATGGTTGCAGATTAATCTTAATAGATAACAGTTATCATTTATTAAATATCTACTCTATACTTGATAGTTATTAGGAGCCTTACATATGCTATCTCATTTCATATTCACCATTGCCTTGTTAGATATGGATCAGAAACATAAGGTTATCTGTCCAATATGACATAGCTACTAAGGGGCAGAGCTAGGTCTCAAACCTACTTCTAAATGAATTCAAAGTGAGTGGTTCTTCCTAATATCATTCTTCCTTAAGTGGTTCCTTGGGAAATCCTGAGTGGTTCTGGGGTGTGAAAAGTCACCAGGAAAGAAATAACTTTCTGGGAGTTCATTTTTACTCAATGCTTTTAAGGGAGGACATAAAAATAATTTTATAAGAAAAAATCTAAATGTATTATAGAGTAGAATGCAAAATACTAATATAAGTTTTTAAATAAATGAATGACACTTATTGCGCATATTGCTTGAGTCACTTTGGGCTTTTTTTGTTTTCTCTCCTTGGTAAATCAATTTATGGATACCTTCCCATCTCCTCTGGAGAGATTGACTTGCTGGTAGTTAGGTTGTGAGAGCAGATGTAGCCTAATTAATAAAGGCATTCCACAGCCCAGGCTCTTAACCAGGGGATCTGAGAAACTCAGGGAATATATGAACTCTCTACATGGGAAATTTTATGATTATGAACCCATTCATTTTTCTATAAAACGTACCATCAGCTTCTCAAAGGATCCTTGACTTCAAATGGGTAAGGCCCACATGGCAGAGAAAGAACAGTCAAGTATAACTTGACAGAATAATTATGATTTCCACACAGCCTTTTTCTTGGGCAACTTTGAAGGCCCAGTCACACCGTATCTAGAGAACAACAGTGGTAACCAAGCTTTATGATGCATTGTCTAACAAAAGATTTCTCTGTCACTTCCTGTGAAGTCTGAGAGATGAAGTTTGACTAATAAAATATTGTCAGTTCTATGACATTTTGATGAACACTTGGGTACCTAATATTTAAAATCAGGGCTAGTCAGGGAAATCTAGTATATGAAGTCAGTTATAATTGTTCCTCAAACTTGCATATTCCAGGGTTAATATAACAACTCAGGGAAAGGAACTTAAATTTTTATATTATATATTAGAGGCCCAGTACACGAAATTTGTGCACTCAGGGAATGAGATGTGGGGGGTTCCTCAGCCCAACCTGTGCCCTCTCACAGTCCGGGAGCCCCACAATCAATCACCCCAAAGAGGTAGGCCCCACCCACCCAACAGGGCTCCGCGATGGATAGCCGGGGTAGCATGGGCCTCCCTCTTTGGGGCAATAAATAGCACCCTGCAGAGGGAGGCCCTGCCTACTTGCTGCAGCCTGCCAGTTGGTGGCTGGGCCTCCCTCCTTGGGGTGATCATGGAGCTCCCCAACCCCCATTGATCAAATGCCCTGCCAGCGGGTGACCTGGGCCTCTCTCTGCAGGGTGATCATGGGGCGATGGGTGGGCCCCCAACCAATCTCATCACACCCGCCTTGGCTGGTCTGGTGCCAGTGGGTGTTATAGCGTGGTCCTCTGTATGGTCGTTCTGCTGTTCTGCCGTTAGGTCGATTTGCATATTATACTTTTATTATTATAGATTGTTCTTTTAAAGTATGAAGTAAATCTAAATTAAGAAAAGTCAAATTCCCTGAACCATTCTTCTTAAACGTGTATGAGAAAATAGCACTCTACTTATGACCTCTTATTTTTCTCACCCTATTTACCTATAGTTCAGAGATTTCAGATTTGTGGCTGGAAGCAATATTTCCTTGAAATCTACACTATTTGAATTTTTAAAGGTTAGATGCCAATATTTAAAAATGAGCAGATTCTCTCTGCCTCCCACCTCATTTGGATTTCCAACTTCTTTTGAAAATCCTAAGATCTGTGTACACAGGACTTGTTCTGCTTCTTGGAGACAAAGAGCTTTGTTAGGTAAATACATTCTTACCACTTCCTACTGTTCCATACCAGACCCTGCCACCCTCAGTCTCTGCTGTAATCAAATGGTATTCAATGTGACAAAATTAATGAGTGGAGCAGGATTCTGATGGTACTGTGATGGATGGATAAAATGGAACTATTTTTAATACTTCTCTGAGTTATGCTTATAGTGTTTTGTTTATTTTCCCCCCAAATGTTTCACCTAAATTGTGAATTATCTGTGCAATATTTTGGTTTCTAATAGGGTGGCAGCAGCTCCTTCTCACATTAATTTACAGGTTGAATATTTTAGAATTATAGTAAACTATATTAGTTCAGACCAATTGGGACAAAGGTGACAACATTTAGTAGAAATATTAAATTCAGTGTATTTCAAAATAATTCCTTGCAAGTATTTAGGTTGACATCAATCCACCTCTAAAAGTGTTTCCAAGAAAGGTTTTTTAAAGAAACTTTAGTAAATAGATAAAATTAATTTATAACTGGTAAATATTAAATATAATTAACACATGTATTTTAATTAAGAAAACTTCTTCACCTTAACACACACTTTCCTGAGCTAGCTATTTATTCATAGGTAATACAGTGAATTGCAGGTTGCCACAGGTTGAATAATTATACTTCAGATTTGGCATCATTCAGATGATTGCACTTTTGCATTAGTAATATTTGAGTTCATTGTATTTGGCTAAACCAGTCAGACATTCATCTTAAGCATACAGTCCTCATCCCAAAACACAAAACAAATTGAAAGGAAATAGATGGCCACAGCAAACTCTTTCCTCAAAATGTAAATGCCAGCACTAAAAATGGATATGATTCGGAGAAAGATAAATATCACATGATCTCACTCATTTGTGGAATATAATAAACAACATAAACTGATGAATAAACATAGATCCAGAGACAGAGAAACATCGAACTGACTGTTAAATCTCAGAGGGAAGGTGGGGGGTTGGGAGGGTTAGAAATCAACCAAAGGACTTGTATGCATGCATATAAGCATTACCAATGGACACAGTCACTAGTGGGGTGAGGCCATGTACTGGGGGGTGGGAGTAGCTGGAGAGAGGTCAATGGAGAAAAAAAATAATATTGTAATAGCTATGTATGGGCCAGGGGGTTTCCTTGAAATATTGAGGGGACCACTTGGTAAAGTATATGATTGTCTAACCACTATGTTGTGTGCATCTGAAACTAATACAGAATAATATTGAATGTGAACTATAATGGGGAAAAAAGATGGAAAATTGTATGTTATGTTTTTCATCATAACAAAAAAAACAATTAAAAAACAGAAAATGCACACAAATTGGAAAGGAAAATAAATAAATAAAATGGATATGATGAGATTGCAGAATGAATTTTCTAGATATTTAAAAACAAGAATATCCATATGTTCATTTATTTATTGCTGCTTAACAAACAACTGCCACACTTAAAACAGCAATCATTTATTTTCTAATGAATCTTTAATATGAGCAGGACTCAGCAGGGACAACTTATTTATATATTCCATGAGGTACCAATTGGAGCTGATAGATGCCAGGCTAGAGGATCCATTTCCAAGATAGCTCACTTACACAGTTTACAAATTGGTGCTGCATCTCAGCTAGTAGCAGAGCAAGGATACTTGGTTTCTCTCTACTTGGGTTTCTTCTCTGGGCTACTTGGGCTTCCTTCAAACATGGTGGCTAGGTTTTAAGAGTGAATGTTTTAGGAGGATTGGGCTCAAGCTAACAGGATTCTTTTAACTTTAGTCCCAGAAGTCCCAGATAATGCCTTCTATCACATTCTATAGGCCAAGTAAGACATTAGGCCCAACCCACATTGAAGGGGAGTAAAATAGATTTTACTTTTCAATGGAAAACACATCAAATCATTTGCAAATATCATTTACCTACTGCATTGCATATCTATGATATTCCTATTACCAGGAAATGCTGCGCTAAGTGAACTGCCTATTCAGGGTGACCATATACTGTGGAAGAAAGCATCTGAAAGGCAGGTTACCTGTAGGTTTCCATCTGGGGCTCAGTATAAGTCCATATGACTCAAGGTTACATGGAGTTGGTTTTCTTTAACTCAGAGTTTTTTAAAATAAAGAATGGGTGGTGGCCTGTGCATGGATGCAGTGTGTCTGTGAATGAACAATGTTGCATATTGAAGGCTCTGGTATGTGACAGTTTGGTGTCATTTGCAATAATAAGCTCAACTTTTCATTAACAACAGTAAAGCACGCAAGCAAAACATGATACCTTTAACTCACACTTACTCTGCCCTTTAAGGCTGAGTTTAGTTTGCCCTTTCTCTGTGGAAGTAGGTATGGATCTCACTTCTACTAACATCTTGTATTTAGAGAAGCAGCATGGACTAAGCAATACAAACTTGGGTTTTAGAATTGGGAAAACCAGGTTCCCAAACTGGTTTTGATGCTTCTGCTGATGACTTTGGTTAACTTACTAAAGCTTTGTTTCCTCACCTCTACAATGGGTCTGATAGTAATTATATCCACCTTGTAGGAATGTGTGAGATGATGAACGTAAAGTAGTTAGAATGTCTGGCACTTAGAAAGAATGCAGTACATGTTAGAGATTATACAATAAATAATTATTATTTTCTTGGTTACTTCCCAAGGTTTTTCACTATAGGCCAACGTGTTAGGAGTTAGAGCATGATATTCTTGAATAGTTGTGGTCACAATGAAAGCATAATCCCGTTCCTTTTCTCAAGTGTCATTGGTATCTTAGTCAATCTCAGTTTTTAAAATAAGGTTTTTTAGGCTGTTAGTGGGAAGTGCATACTACCATAGAGTCCTGGTACCAAAAAGAAGTTGGAAGGGAGAGGTCAAGGAGGGGAAAAGGAAACATATATAATACTTTAAACAATAGAGAATTTAAATTAAAAAAAGAAGTTGGGCTAAAGTGGATGGTCTGGAGTTTATGCTCCAGTTTTCTTATAGATAGGTGATCTTGAAAAATTATGTTCTCAGAGCCTCAATTTCCTCATCCATACAGACATGGCTAATAGTATTCATCTAACAGTATCGTTATGAGAATAAAATGAGGCAAAAGGAACTGGCATGAAGCAGCTACCAACAATGCTATTTATTAGCACTAGTTCTCATCTGCGAGAGGCCAGACCGGAGATTGTCATTAGACACTTCTAAGGCTAGGGTAATGCCTTTTGTTAAGAGGGGGCCACAGCATATTCACATACAGCCATGCTCCAGAGTACCCCCCTCCCCATCGCCCCTTCACCTCTTCCAACTGGACGCAGAGATTTAATGTACTGAGTGGCGAACTGGCTCCCAGCAAGCCCAACCTGTCCTGCGATCTTACGACAGTCTGACCTTTCCCCTGGGTGGATGCTGGTTCTCTGGGGATGGATGAGTGATGAACTGTACAGGTTCCCTGCCCAGCTTCTCATTTCCCAACAGTGAAGCTACCTGTCTGGCTATGCCAATTTGCTTCTGAGGCAGATGAGCTCATCCCTGCTCCTCAGAGCAGTGAGGCAGGGCAGCATGTGGGAAGTGGGGGACTGCCTTTTTACAAATACCTCACAGAGCCCAGCCCCCTCTTGGAATAAGCTGACAATATTTCTCCAGTTCCTTCTCCTCCTCCTCTTCTGCCTCCTCTTCCTCCTTCTCAGTAGAGCCCCATCAAACATTCTATTACAGCAGGAGCCAAAAAATGTTTCGAATGGGAAAACAAAAGGCTATTTGGTTCTGTGT
>NW_005871090.1:3492384-3532384 GCF_000147115.1 Myotis lucifugus | reverse complement strand
CCTCCAGAAAGAGGTGGCTGACGGAGGTGGTGATCATGCTTTTCCTAACCAGGATTTGCATGTGAGGGGTGCCGTGTTTCCCATCCCCTGGAGAGCTGAAGGAATAAGAATTTGGGCCAAATCATGGAATGCAGTTAATACCAAGTGAATTCCCTTTGTGTCTCAAGCTCAGGATTTTTACTGCATCTCTCCTAACCATTGTCATCAGAGCAGAACTAGCTTTTTTTGGTCTCTCTCTTCCATGGCCATTACACTGAGAGTTGAGAGCTAAACCTGGGCTGTTGGCTTCTTTTCATCCAGATTTATGCAAAAGAGAGATGGAAGGGGAGGAGAGGGCGCTGATAATGTTGGCCCGGCTGTCTCAGCTTACTTAGAAAGACAAGTTGAAGACACTGTTATTTTGACTGAGCTCTACTGACCTGTAGAAAATTTTTTTAAAAAAAATACAGATTTTGAGATAAAACTAAATTATGAACATTAGATATTTCTATTCCCTTCCTTTTCTTTTCTTCTTTCTTTTTCTCTTCCCTCTTCTGATATTCATTTTTATCCTACTTTCCCTCTTCCTGTTCTTTCCTTCTTTATTTTATTTTTATAAAGGGATAAAAAACATACACAGAAAAAAATCTCAAAAAACACTTTTTTTTTCTTAATCCCAATTTGTCAAGGTTAGAGTGAGAAGGAAAATAGGGGGGCAACTTTGGGTGCTTACAGCCTAGTTCAGTATCTAGTTAAACAGTAATCTTACAAGCCCCATTCTAACTGACTTGGGCGAAGCTGCAAAGCCCACCCCAAGGAGCCCACCACAAGAAGATTATATATATATATATATATATATATATATATATATATATATATATATTCAAAACCTCCCCACATTGACAGTTCAGGCTTTGGATCAAAGTCCCCTGGACTAGCAGTGCTGCGTAATAAAGGTTTTACTTTCCTGATTCCTCTGGGTGCCAGCTGTCGTTCTCTTGGGCCATTTGCCACAACAAGATCATCACTCATAGACCTTCAGGAAATGCATACCACGTATTCTCACTGTTGAAATGATTCTACTTGCCACATTGGGATATGTCAATTGCTGTGTGCACAAAATCATCTGAACACCCCAACCATTTGGCACCAGATACAGAAGATATGCATAATCAATGGTGGCTTATTATTTTATATCATCCCCAGTGAAA
This sequence comes from Myotis lucifugus, assembly GCF_000147115.1. NCBI lineage: Eukaryota > Metazoa > Chordata > Mammalia > Chiroptera > Vespertilionidae > Myotis > Myotis lucifugus. The sequence goes on along the minus strand of NW_005871090.1, from coordinate 3,531,194 downwards.
ATAAGTGTAGAAGTCTGTTTCAGTGAGTGGTAGCTTTGCATGTAGGAATATTAATTGCTTATAGCCTGAATGTATGTGTCCCCCTCAAAATTCATATCTTGAAATCCTAACTCCTGAGGAAATGCTATTAGGGGGTGGGTTGTTGCAAGGTAATTAGCTCACAAATGTGGAGCCTCATGATGGGATTAGTGCTCTTCTAAACAGACTAGAGGCCCAGTGCACAAAATTAGTGCACTCAGGGGGTTCCCTCAGCCTGGCCTGCACCCTCTCACAGTCAAGGAGTCGGACATCCTTAGTGCTGCCCACCACCACTGCTGCACTTGCCAGCGGTGAACCCAGCATTTGGCACACTGTCCACCAGGGAGCAGCTCCTGTGTTGAGCATCTGCCCCCTGGTGGTCAGTGCATGTCATAGCGACCAGTTGTTCTGCCATTCGGTCGATTTGCTTATTAGTCTTTTATTATATAGGATGCCCAAGTAGCTCCCTTGTCCCTTCAGCCATGTGAGGTTACAGCAAAAAGACACCCCTCTAGGAAGGGGGGTCCTCACCAGACATCAAATCTTCGGTGCCTTTGATACAGAACTTTTGGACTAGAACCCAGGTTCTTTGTCTGCCGGAGTTGAAGAATGAATCCACAGACAGAAGATGGTATGGCAAAAGTGGAGATTTATTGAAGAACAAGTACAGACTCCCATGTGGGGAGGGGGGAAAGGGTCCCACTGAGTTCCTTTTCCCTACGGCTTATAAAGGCTGCAGATCTTGGTGCCTTGATATCCCCTCTGATTGGTCACTATTCCCTTGGACTGAATACTGTAGTAACTCCTGGGCTCAAAGGTCAAACCTCACATGTCCCATGAGAGGTTCTCCCTCCCCCCTCCTTCCTTATTGTTTTCCTATTCCCTTTGGGCTTTCTTCTTCTCCTTCTGGATGAAGGGCTTCCTTCTCTTTATTTTGTAAATATAGACCTTTTTCTGTCACCAGCTCCCTCATTCTATGGAAATGTACCTGTTGCAGCTTTTCAGCTTCCCTATTCTATGGAAATATACCTTCTGTTGCTCTGCCACCCTGTGCTTCTTCCATGGTCCCTTTAATTTCTAAAATTTTCTAAAACCTGTGTTTTTCACCCTTAAAAAAATCCTGTTTCACCTCAATTTTGGACTTCTCAGTCTTCTGAACTATGAGGAATAAATTCTGTTGTTTATGAGCTATCCAGTTTGTGGTACTTTGTTATATAATCAGAATAAGCTAAGACATTGATCAATAGTAAAACACAGACTACATATTGAGTACGATTTTGTGTCTCTGAATAACTAAATGTATTTCAGATCAACCATTAAACTCAACAAATGTTTGAGTAACTATGATATACTAGGTTATTTGCTAAGCCCTTCATTACAGACAGTCCTCACCATCACAAAATAGAAGTTCACAGAACCTGCATCTCTCCTTCCCAAGATCTCTCATTATGGAAGGTAAAAAGAAATCTGTCCTTTAGTGGCTTAAGGACAAAGACCAAATTAGGTAATATGGCCTTGTATTCCCTGAAAGTACTACATTTTTTGTCCAGATGCCAGCTTCTAGGGGTAGGTAAGAAAGAGAAACTCAGAGGCTTGGTGCTGTGTTTTGAAAAAGCTTTGGGAACCACTGGGATATGGAAAGTTGACAGAAAAGGGAGGAAATAAGCAAAATCAATGGTCAAAATTATACAGTCTCTAGAAATCTATTGGGTGAATCATAATGGAAGGTAATGATAATGCAAAAACTAAAGTTCCAACAAGTTAAGTGACTTTTCCAAAGCCACAAGAATGTGTGATAGAAGTAAGCCATGGATGCTAGTTCCTTTTCCCTAAGACCATAATAAGAGAAAATAACAGAACCTGCTACAATTTAGAATATTTCAAAATAACAGAACCTGCTTCAATTTGGAATATTTCATTGAATTGGTCAAATAACAAATAAAAACAAATTATTTTGCCTTCCTGATTCATTCAAATCCTGTTATCTATTAAATAAAGAGCAAAGATCTAGCCACATCTCAATATCTGCTGGTATTTAATAGTCTGAGATTCCTCTACGGGGAAGTACTTAAATTTTCTAAAATATCAGTCTGGAAAATTCTCATAGAAGGACAGATACCAACATTACAGATATCAGATGTCAAGGTTTTTTCTTTCTTTCAGAACAAAAAACATGTTGTCAATTACTACTACCCCAAGGTCAGCAACAGTGTAACATTTCTGCTTTTCTTTTAGGGAATAGTGTCCACTCAAGTCCTTTTAGTAGCAATTATCTTCAGAATGCTCCTGAACAAAGGGCAAAGAATAGTGTTTCATCCTCCCTATTGATGTCCTAACTGTAACTCTTTGCTTATGAAACTTAACATCATTTTTTTAAAAGTACAGGATTCAGACTCAAATATAGAACTGGGTATTTCTAAGAAGTAGTCACCCTACTATTCTCAAAGCCACTATATTTTGGGGCAGCTAACTGACTTTGTTAATTAAAAAACAACAACACTTTTATTTCTGTAAAAATATAATTTATTTGTTTCCTTGGGGGGTTATTTGTTCAAAGCAATGGTGATTTACTTAGTGGAATTTAAATTAATATTTGTCATATTGAATTAGAACTAGATAACCTAGTTAAGTACTATCTATAAATCTTGTTATAACTTCTGTATGGACTAAGAACAACTACTTTTGTGATTGTTAATTGATTAACATAAGTGGAATAAGCTAAATTCTCCTTAAACAAAGCAGTGCCATTTATAGCTTAGTTAATGCATTGCCTTAAAATATTTAAAACTTAGTTAATTAAATGGCTTTAAAATGTAAAACATAAAAACACTCGAATATATTTTATTTTTTTAAATCACTTCAAATGACTACTGGGGGAACTTCTAGTCCTACTAAGCAAAACATTGTCAAGCACAAAATTGACCCATGTATATTTAATAAATTTAAATAAATGTATATGATAAATCAAATTTCCCCAATATCTCAATATTGTCTATAAACTAGTTAATATTTTCTTACATGTATTTAAAATTACAAGACTGCTATGTGAAAGTATATTAAATATTATAGACTCGTCATCTCATTTGCACACATAGATTACATCTAAACTTGATAGGCAAGTATTAATACTAGGGGCTTAATTTTTGATCTTGTTTTTAACAGCCTTGTGGTTTCTTTATGTCTTTATTTGTCGGAGTTCTGTTCAGTTAGTCTTCATGTGGTTCTCGAGCATGTGGTTGTTCCATAATTTAGTTGCCATTTTGATGTGGTTGTGGAAGGAGACCAGCACACTCCAGCATCTTGACTGGAAGTCCTCTGGGCTTGATTTCCTTTATCATCATCCTATTGATATTTCCAGAACTGAAAATACATTAACTCACCTCTAGGTGAGGTTGAAGTACTGATTCATTTGTGTAGACTGTCTCTCACTTTGCTAGGCAGTTCATTTGGACTCCTAAGTGTGACTGGGTCATTGTATACCCCTGCTAGGTGGGCCTGGTGTGGTTTATAAAACCCATCTGGTTCCAGACATTTGTAGAGTATTTCCATCCTGGAGTGGCCTAACCCTGGAGGTAAGTCCTAAGGTGATTCTGGTGCCTTGGGATGGAGAATGTTCTAAGCTTCCAAGGAGCTGATGGATGAGCCTTTTTGACAATAACAATAAGAGGTTAAGTATTGTGGACTCCAGATGACAAGCATTGGGTCTGCTGAGGGCTGAATCTCCCTAAGCATAGCAATCATAAATATAACATACATCAATCTCAGCCTGCAATTCAGCCGTGCAAAAAAAACACCCAAAAACAAAACACTAACTTTTTTCTTAGAACTTAATTTTAATTTTGAAGAAACCCCACCCCATTCCATCAGGTGGTCTAGTTAATGGGTACCTTAATGGAATTAGGATGCTATTGGGACAATGGGCTTGGAGAATGACAATGTTTTTGGTCATTGACATATGCTACCGAGTATCTTCTCATTATGCTTTGCTGCCTTTTCCTAGTAGATTTCTTACTCTAATGGATTTCTCTCTGCTTTCCTTGTGCCATTTGGGAAAGAAAAGGAGACATTCTGCTCCCTCCCTGCCAGGCGAGAAATCAGGGATCCCTACAAGTCTGCCTGTGGCCTCATCCACCCAGACTATCTCTGTGGCTGTTCTCTCTCCAGACACTTCTATCCTCTAAGGGGCACCACCACCCACCGGTTCCTCTGCTCTTATGATTTCCCTTCTGGTTTTCTCTCTTTCTTCTTTCTTTCTTTCTTTCTTTCTTTCTTTCTTTCTTTCTTTCTTTCTTTCTTTCTTTCTTTCTTTCTCCTTTCCTTCCTTCCTTTCTTCCTCCTTCCTTCTTCCTTCCTTCCTTCCTTCCTTCCTTCCTTCCTTCCTTCCTTCCTTCCTTCCTCCTTCCTTCCTTCTTCCTTCCTTCCTTCCTTCTTCCTTCCTTCCTTCCTTCCTTCCTTCCTTCCTTCCTTCCTTCCTTCTTCCTTCCTTCCTTCCTTCCTTCCTTCCTTCCTTCCTTCCTTCCTTCCTTCCTTCCTTCTTTCCTTTCAATATATTTTATTGATTATTTACAGAGAGGAAGGGAGAGGGATAGAGAGTTAGAAACATCCATGAGAGAGAAACATCGATTCAGCTGCCTCCTGCACACCCCCACTGGGAATGTGTCTGCAATCAAGGTACATGCCCTTGACCGGAATCGAACCTGGGACCCTTCAGTCCCCAGGCCGACGCTTTATCCACTGAGCCAAACCGGTTAGGGCATGATTTTCTTTTTTTAAAAAATATTTTTTTATTGATTTCAGAGAGGAAGGGAGAGGAAGAAAGAGATAGAAACATCAATGATGAAAGAGAATCATTGATTGGCTGCCTTCTGTACGCCCCCTACTTGGGATCAAACTCGTAACCCAGGTATGTGCCCTTGACTGGAATCGAACCCAGGACCCTTTAGTCTATAGGCCAATGCTTTATCCGCTGAGCCAAATCAGCTAGGGTCCCTTCTGATTTTCTTCAACCTGACCTGGAAGCATCTCTCTTCTGGTCTCTCCACTCACCTTGGCTGTCACTCATGTGAGTCTTCTGTGTTCCCCTGAGGTCTTCATTTGTGGAACACAAAAGTCTAGGGAAGGTTATTTGTCTTCTATTATCCCTCTTGGCTCAATGAGAATAGAGCAGTTTAATAGCTAGAATAAGGAGTGCAGAAGAGACTAATAATGCCCATCAGTTACTATATTAGAATAATGTTCTACAGCAGAATTCACCTCCATCCTTACAACATATACACACGTAATACAAAGAAAGAAACAAATTATTGGCCCACTATAACATTCAAAATGAATGTGTATGGGCTAAGGAACTTCAAATAGTTTCTATTCAACTAGATAAACACACTGAGTGATACTTTTTGTAATAAATAATTGTCCAAGAATTAGAAATGGACAAGAGAAATTGCAAAGTGTCATCTGAGTGACGGGCAGCACAAGGTCTAGTGGAAATTTTATTGTCTATTATTGTGATGATTATTGTGAAGACTAAATAAAATGGTCATCTGATTAGAATCTTATAGATAAGAGTGTGTGTCCTTTGATTAGTTTTCTGTTGACTATTTTAGAATTCTGTTGGGATAGAAGTTAATGTGCAGAAAACCAATAGCAATGCTAATGATTCTTGTGGTAGAAATGTAAATTAATTTTGACTGATAGAAATATAATTGTTTTCTGCCAACTTGAAAAGATAACCCCAAACATTATAGTGCATTGCCTTAGTGAACAATATCTAGTTTTATGTGCATTAGAAAATTCATTTCTGTATTCCTTTCTCTCTCTCTTTATCTATCTATATTTGTCTGTTCTTCAAATTTTCTTTTGACCCAGTCTTAATATATTACTATTGATTAATTAATAAGTTGAATAAAAACTTTGATGAATTTATTTCATATTTGTCTGAAAATTTTTTATTTTTTTAAAATCATGCTTTAGTGATTTGTAGAATAACCTGTTTTCTTGGTATTTTAACTGCCACTCTAATCCAATTCTTGCCTCATCAGCAATGTTCTAAATAGTTTCTCAGGGTTTTCCCACATTTTATTTAGTCTTCACAATAATCATCACAATAATAGGCAATAAAATTTCCATTTTACACATTTAAAACTGAGGCTCAAAGAATGACTTGTTTAATTGTATGTAGTTCCCGGAGAGTTAGAAAATATTCTGTAATACAGCTGAGTTTTCAATAATTTTTTATTTTGTTCTAAACCTTTTATCATGTGTTATCCTGAGCCATTTTAAAGCCCCAAATTGCTCATAACTGCACAGTCCTCCTGCAAAATTAAAAGTATTGGAAGACCTGATGGTCCTCATTTTATCCTTTTCAAGAACAAGCAAACTGTTAACTTAGGAAACTTCAGTTCAAAACAGCATTTGGTAAGAAATCAAAACCGAAAAGCCAGATCACTGTGGAATCCCCACTTTATAGAGGGTGGCCTGAAGGACATTGGATAATAGACATCACTTGCATCAAGGAATATATGCTATTTAAGTGACTAACATTCAACAATCTAGTTGTGAAGGCAAAGCATAGGCTGTAAAAATTTTAAAAAGTGTATAAAGCTAAAAATCTAAGTTTGGAATACTACTCAGCCATAAGAAAGGATGAAATACTGCCATTTGCAACAACAAGGATGGACCTTGAGAATATTATGCTAAATGAAATAAGTCAGACAGAAAAAGCTAAGGACCATATGATTTCACTCATATGTGGGATATAAAACTGAAACTCATGAACACAAGCAGCAGTGTGGTGGTGCCAGAGGAAGGGAGTGGGGAGAGAAGGGGATCCTAATATAAGGTGACAGGAGAAGATCTGACTTTGGGTGGTGGGCACACAGTGCAATACACAGATCTTGTAAAATAGAAACCCACACCTGAAACTTATTTGATCATATTAACCAATGTCACCCCAATACACTTAATAAAAAAGGAAAAATAAAAATGCCCCCCAAAATCTAACATTTTTCAGAAAAAAAATAAGACATCACAACTAATTAGTAATTGGTGATCAAATGATTATTCTTCTTTGTGGAAAGAAAAAAGCATAAAAATAATGTTTTATATTGTTATTCAAGTTCATTAGGTCCATCTTGAATATTTTTCTATTTCTTCCCCATGCAAACTACAAGAAAGACAAGAACGGTATGATTAAAAGTTGAATGGTACCAGTACTAGGGCATTTCTTATAATGTATTAGTATATAAGAATTCTTACTTTCTTCAGACTGGCTCGTCTTCATTGATTTTCTTTTCCTGCCTTGAACTCACGATTTATATTTTGTGGAGATGATGTGAAGATTTTCTTCCTTAATTTCTAGGCAGAAAATACAGGGTAGGGCAGAAGTAGTTTTGCAGTTGTTCATATGGAAAAATAATACAATCTATAATAATATGCTAATTAGACCGGACATCCTTCCGGACCACCTTCTGGACAAAGCCAGGGCTGCGAGGGCTGAGGCAAGCCACCGCAGCTGCGAGGGCCAAGCCCCTTGCATGAATTTCATGCATTGGGCTTCTAGTAATTAATAAATAATAATACAAGAATAAACTTTGTGCTTCATGTACTTACAATCATAAACGTATTTTTTGCCCTGCCCTATATGTCAAATGAATAGACAGCAGGACTAGTTACCTAATTTGCAGACCCCGTACAAAATGAAAATGTGGACCTTTTGTTCAAACAAGAAGCAAAATATCTGCACCCTGGAATCTAGCTCATGCTCCCTCCAGTCAGGACTTTCCCAAGAATAACCATTATTTTGACTTCTAACATCACTGATTAGCTTGGCCTCTTTTTCACTTTATATCAATGGAACCATGTAGAATATAGTTTTTGTGTGTGTCTGGCTTCTTTGGCTCAACATTATGATTGTGAGCCATTTGCTTGCATTTACAATTAGTGTATTTGTATTTCTAGGTAACATTCATTGCATAGAATCTTCAAATTGTTAGTACTGGTATCATAGTTAAGTTCATTTCTCCCCAGATATTTCCTATGACATGCATACACATAGACATACATACATACAGACAGACGGACGGACACACACACACACACATTGTGATGAATTCAGTCTACATTGAATAGAAGTGGGGTTGCATACCAACTGGGTTTTGACTGTTGAGTATGGTATTTGTTGTCTAGAATGTGTTCAATCTTCCAAAGATATTGGTTGACACCTTTAATCACATTGTCTTCTCTTCCAAATGGTTGTGTTTTTCCTTTCTGTGAGTGAACTAGTGCAGGAAACTAGCTGGAGACATGCCAGATCTATATTTAACCAGTTTTTCCAGTTCTGGGAACCTGCCGTTTCCTTACCTCATTTCCCATTAGTTGGTTTTTAGTTCTTGCCATGTTAGCGTGATGATGAGCATGAAGCAATCACACATATATAATAACTTATGGAAAATTTCACAGAAACAGAGCAAAAGGAAGATATATGTCAGTTATAACTCAGCTTGTTTTGAATGCAGGGGTATGCCATCAAATATTTCCTTCTGCTTTTGAAATTTCCAAGACTGATTCTTATTATTTTTAATTAAGTTATTAATATGTAATTTACATACAATTCCACAGTTTTCACTACACTCACAGAATTGTGTAGCCATCACCACAATCAATTTTAGAAAATTTCAGTACCATAAAAGGAAACTACAAACCCATGAGCAGTCATTCTTTATTTTCTCCCAATTTCTCTGTTTGTCCTCCCCCAATTTGCCCCTATCTAGGTAACTACTAATCTATCTTTTTTCTCTTCAGTTTTACCATTGTACACTTTTTGGACATTTTATATCAGTGAGATCACACATTGTGTCTTTTTGTGAATGGTTTCTTTCACTAACTTCCCTTTTAAGGCTGAATTATATACATATAGTACAGATATACCACATTCTTGTTTATCCATTCCTCAGCTGATGAATATCTAGATTGTTCCCACTTTTTGGTTATTATGACTAATGCATCTATGAACATTTGTGTACAGATTTTTATGTGAAAATACATTTTTCTTTTTCTTGGATATGTACATAAGAATTGCTTGGTTATATGTTAACTTTATGTTTAACATTTGAAGAACTACCAGACTGTTTTCCAAGGTGGCTGCATCATTTTACATTGCAAACAGCAATGTATGAGGGCTCCAATTTTTGCATATCCCCATTAAAACTTCAATTATCTGTGGTTTTGACTATAGCTATTGTAGTGGGCATGAGGTAGTATCTTATGGTTTTGATTTGCCTTTTCCTGATGGCAAATATTGTGTTCTTTCTTTCTCTCTTTCTTTCTTTCTTTCTTTCTTTCTTTCTTTCTTTCTTTCTTTCTTTCTTTCTTTCTTTCTTTCTTTCTTTCTTTCTTTCTTTCTTTCTTTCTTCCTCTCTCTCTCTCTCTCTCTCTCTCTTTCTTTCTTTCTCCCTCACCTTCTTCTTTCACCCTCACCCAAGAGTATGTTTCATTGATTTTAGAGAGGAAGAGAGAAAAAAACATTCATGTGAGAGACCCTGATGCTCCCTGAAATGGAGATCCAACCCTATACCTAGATATGTGCCCTGAGTGGGAATCAAACCTGCAACCTTTTGTTGCATGAGGCAATGCTCAAACCAGCTGAGCCACCCGACCAGGGCTAATGCACATCTTTTCTTTTCATGTGCTTATTGATTAGATCTAGGTCTTCTTTTTTCAATTTTTTTCTTTTTTATTGAATTTCTTGGGTGACTCTGTTTAATAAAATTATACAAGTTTCCGGTGCACAGTTCTACAACACATCATCTGTACACTGCATTGCGTGTTCATCACCCAAAGTCAAGTCTCTGTCCATCACCATTTATCCACCCCATACCCTCCTCTATTTACTCCCCTCTCCCACCCTCGAACCTTAGGGAATCACCATGCTGTTGTCTGTGTTGATGAATTGTTTTTTAAAAAACCTTTGCCCATTTTTAAGTTGTATTGTATTTTTATTATTAAGTTTTAGGAATTCTTTATTCCTATCTATATTCTAGATTCAATTGTCTTTTACATGATTTGCAAATATTTTCTCCCATTTTGTAGGTTGTCGTTTTACTTTCTTTGTGTGTGTGTAGGGAGGGGGTGATTTCTTTTTCCAGTTACAGTTGACTACAATATTATATTACTTTCAGGTGTACAGCCCAGTGATTGACATCATTAAGTGATCACCCTGATAAACTAGTATCCTTCTGGAACCATACATAGTTATTACAATATTATTGACTATATTAGAGGCATGGTGCATGACATTCATGCACTGGGGGGGGGGGGGTCCCTCAGCCTGGCCTGTGCCCTCTCACAGTCAGGGACCCCTAGGGGGATGTCTGCCTGCCACGGAGGTGGGAGAGGCTCCCACCACTGCCTCTGCACTCGGCAGCAAGTGAGCAGTGAGCCAGGCACAGGACTTCTGGCTGAGAGGCGCTCCCCCTGTGGGAGTGCACTGACCACCAGCGGGCAGCTCCTGCGTTGAGTGTCTGCCCCATGGTGGTCAGTGTGCGTCATAGTGACCAGTTGTTCCACCGTTCAGTCAATTTGCATATTAACCTTTTATTATATAGGATTCCCTATGCTGTACTTTATTTAAAATATGTGTGTGTGTGTGTATGTGTGTGTGTGTGTGTGTGTTTTATTAATTTCAGAGAGGGAGAGGGAGAGAGAGATAGAAACATCAATGATGAGAGAGAATCATTGATTGGTTGCCTCCTGCATGCCTCTACTGGAGATCATGCCCACAACCTGGGCATATACCCTTCACTGGAATCGAACCTGGGACCCTTCAATCTGTAGGCCGATGCTCTATCTACTGAGCCAAACCAGCTAGAGTACTTTACATCCTTGTTTTTTGTTTGTTTGTTTGTTTGTTTTTTACTGCCGTGATGGTATCATTTGAAGAACAAAATTTTTTAATTTTGATGGTTTAATTGATTTATTTTGCTTTTTCACTTATGCTTTTGGTGCCATTGCACTTATTATTGAATAAGATTTCAATGCATTTTTGAATTGTTAATTTTTAAAAATTAATTGTACTCTTTCCCTGAAACTTGATATATTTACCATAATTTTAGGGAAGGATTCTAATGGCAAACAAGTCAATGATTTTCTGTATGTTTTGGGGAGGTAGGAATTCCTACTTGTTACCTAGTGCTGGTTTAAGTAAAAAATCTTAAATGGCCTTTTTTTCTAACAAGGGAAATATGGATGACCAGGAGATGAATGACCCTGCAATTAACCACGGGATGAGAATGTCTGGTAGCTGATTGGCATCTGGTTGTCTTGGCAGCCAGAATGAGAAGAGCCTAAGGCAGCAATTTTCAACCGATTTCACCTCATGGAACACATAAACTAATTACCAAAATTTTGCAGCACATCACAAATATATTTTTTGCTAATTTGACAAAATATAGGTGTAATTTTGGTCGATTTACAAAAAATAATAGTAATTACCTACTCTTTGGCGCTTCAGTGACTTTTAAAAAATCAGGTACGTACTTGTATATAAGGATTTCTGGTACCAATCAGATGCAAGGTTATTATGTGATTTGACCAATAAGATGCAACTCTATTATATGACCTATATATTTATGGTTCAAGACAGGCCATTCACACCAGATAGCTATTGTTGTGTTGGCTGTTGTAATTTTTTATTTGATATTCTAAGGAAAAATAGGTCAGTGCCCCTGACTCAGTAGTCAGGTATTGCATGTTTTAAAAAATCTTGCAGCACACTGGTTGAAAAATCACTGTCCTACTGGTAAGATAATCAGTCTAGTAATGCATACATACTTACTGATTCTGGGCTCCAGCTGATCTAAGCAGTGTGGGAAGCTGATAAGTAGGATGAGCTCTGTTCTATTTAGGATATTATAAACTAGGTACAAGATATATATCTAACACAGGAAGTTATAAACAACCTATTTACTTCTCAGAGTATCTAGTTTAATGTTCTTCAATTAAATCCTTAATAAATATTTATGTAGTTAACTAAAAGAAATGTAGAATCAGGGACAAAATTATATGGTATGGACTATAATCATGGTGTGACCTTGGGCCGGTCACACTTTCTGAGCTTCAGTTTATTCTTCTGTAAATGGGGACAATAATAATTCTGAGCTCACAGGGTTGTAAGGAAGGGCAAATGAGATCCTGCCTGTGTGAGCCGGTATGTGACTGTTCAGACCGATGGTACTGTGAATGCAGGAATGGAGGCAGCTGGGAGGAGTGGTTCAGATGTGGGCTTTGCAATTAAACAGAACTGGGTGCACATTTATTATCCATGTGCTCTTGGGCACACTTGTAAAACCTACTTTATGAGATTGTAGTGTGGAATATTTTAAATGAGACAATATACATAAAAAACGGATCACAGCGGGAACTTTTAGGTGGAGGCAACAGGTGCAAAGCATAAAAGTACATATTTTTTTCCCCAGGATGAAAGTATGTGTGGGAAGGTAAGAGAAGATCAAGGCTAGGAACACATCAGGAGAGGACTAAAAACAGGATCAGGGAATGGAAATCAGTCCCTCTGGGAATCTGCTGAAGGACTTTAATCAACAGCTATTTTGTCCGATGGTAGTTTTGCACAGAAAGCATCTTGGATGTATCTCTAAGATTGCTAAATGAGAAAAAAAAGAAAGACTAATATGAGCAATACAAACTTGTTTTGTAAAAACTATATAAAGTATCCTACACACTTATGGGGCATAGAGAAATATATGAAATTATTCTTTGGTTACCCGAGGAAGTAAGCGGATGGATATTAACTTCTTAAAATGTTACTGTAAACTGGAGACCTGGGTTTGGTTGTAGTTCTGCCACTAGTTAGTTAGCTGTGTGCCTCCGGCCAGTCATTTAATCCCCTTGGGCTTTATCACCATGTAAGTTTCTCAAAGTTGATTTTGAGAAACAGCTTCAAATTGATACATCTAGTTTTCTTTTAAGACACCACAGTCAGACTGCTGCTAAAGTTCAGAAGACAAAGAATGTCTGGTCATCTGGGATTTGAAGCGATTTTCTAATACCCACAGCCTTGGTGTTTTGAAACATCTTTGATGGTTTGTAGCAGAATATAGGAGCATATACAGATACCCAGTTCCAGTCCAGAGTGCTGCTTGGCAAAGGATCCAGATTATTCATGTGTCTCTCTGCAATGTGACAGACATGCTCATGAAATCCCCAAAATGTAGTTCTTGAACATTTATTGATGCATAGCATACAGAAAAGGGTGCTGAAATCCTAAGCTTCCTGCTCTCCTAGTTCTTAACAAACTGATCTCATCAGACTAATTGGTTCCCAAATTAAGCAACGACATACCAGGACCACAGAACCCCACTTGCTCTCTCTTCCAGTCATTACCTTCCCCAAGGATTACCATTGTTTATAATATCATAGAATATGTTTAAGATGTTAAAATAAACCAACAAACAAAACCCTCAACAACTCATTAAAAATAAAGATTGCTGGGTCTTTATTTAGAGATCTTTAAATGTCATTCAGAATTTTTTTCCTTTGCTTGTGCCTGCATACATTATTTTCCACACTTTTGGAAAGTAACTTTTCAATATGTCTCAAGATTCATCAACACATTTATTCCATTCAGTTCCTGGTAATTTATCCAAGGAAACTATGCTTAAAATATGATGGTTTTATATTTATGAATATTTTTAGAGTTATCTGTAATTATTAAACCACAAAGTAATCCAGACATTTAACAATAGATGAATCATGAATTAGTTTCTACACTAACCATGAAACATTAAGCAGTTGTTAAAATGGGAAGACTCCATAACAACAGGGAAAATATTTATCTTGAAATGTCCAGTAAAAAGTTAAAAGTGCCAAATTGCACTCTGCTAGAGCCATATCTTTATAAACCTCAAATGTATATGGACAAGAGCTGGAAAATATTTATGGAGGGATGTTGGTTGCCTTCTATATCTGTTATGTTGTAAAATTGTTACTGTAATAAAAATCCAATGGGCAAAATAAGAACATGTAAGCTTTTTTATTTAAAATGAACATATTGCTGAAACCGGTTTGGCTCGGTGGATAGAGCGTCGGCCTGCGGACTGAAAGGTCCCAGGTTCGATTCCGGTCAAGGGCATGTACCTGGGTTGCGGGCACATCCTCAGTAGGAGATGTGCAGGAGGCAGCTGATCGATGTTTCTCTCTCATCGATGTTTCTCTCTATCTCTCTCCCTTCCTCTCTGTAAAAAATCAATAAAATATATATTTTTTTAAAAATGAACATATTATGACAGTAAAGTCAGGACTTTTAGAGGACAAAGAAATACAACATTACAAACTGGTTTTTAAAAATTACCTGTAAGTCAACTGACAGCTATGAGAATGAAAAAATTGTTCAAGTACAGCAACCTCCAATATTGCCAATGATTCAAGGAAATGAGCATCTGCATACATTGATGGTGGGTGTAAAATTGCCCCAACCTTTGGAAAACAAACAGGCATTAACTGCTGAAATAAAAATGCATCTGCCCTTTGACCCCAAAATTTTGCATAGGGTAGATCTAGGAATCTATCCTATGTAAATTAAAGCACCAGGACTCAAAGATATCTGTACAAATATAAAACATTGCTCACAGCCTTGTTTTTTTAGTAGAAAAACAAACACGCAAACACCAACAAACCTGGGCACAACCTGAATGTCCATTAGCTATGCAATGAATGGGCAAATTGGGTATGTCCATAAATGAAACATTTTGCAGCTATGAGAAGGAATTTCTTGGATCTATCTCTAAGATTTCTAAGTGAGAAAAAAAAGAAAGACTAATATGAGCAATACAAATTTGTTTTGTAAAATCTATATAAAGTATCCTACATACTTGTGGGGCATAGAGAAATATATGAAATTATTCTTTGGTTACCTAGGGAAGTCAGAGGATGAATATTAACTTCTTAAAATGTATTTTTACATCAGTGAGTTTGAATAGGCACTTTTGTGTGATTTCTGAAAAGGAATTTAATAAAAAAATATTTTAAAAATCAATGACTTTCCCAAAGCACTTACAATTGAATATTGATCAATGACGTCTCTGATATAACAAAGTGTAGAATTATTGCTTATGAAGCTATTTCATCTAATACCAATTGGCATGCCCTTGACCGGAATCGAACCTGGGACCCTTGAGTCCACAGGCTGATAATCTATCCTCTGAGCCAAACAGGTTAGGGCTAAATATTCTTTTTATAGACTACTCATTTTGTGTGATTATGAGAATGATTTTGTAATATGTGATGTTTTAGCCTCACCTGAGGATATGTTGACTAATATTAGAGAGAGAAGGGAAAGAGAGAGGAAAACATTAATGTGAGAGGGAAACACCTGTCAGTTGCCTCCTGGGTGCACCTAGATATGTGCCTTGACTGGGAATTAAACCTGTAACATTTTGGTGTAGGGCAGTGGTCGGCAAACTGCGGCTTGCTAGCCACATGTGGCTCTTTGGCCCCTTCAGTGTGGCTCTTCCACAAAATACCGACTTCTGCGCATAGGCCACAAAGTTTCAATCGCACTGTACGTGTGTACCCGCATGTGGTATTTTGTGGAAGAGCCACACTGAAGGGGCCAAAGAGCCGTGGTTTGCCGACCATGGGTGTAGGGGACAACACTCCAACCAACCCCCAACCAGGCTAATTTATAATTTTTTTTATAAAGCAGAATGACATAGCATCTTTAACATTGTCACTAAATAAAATATTTTATTTAATATTTTATCCCCCAGGAACATTTTGTGGGATAAAGTGAAAGAGTGAGAATACGCTCTTGATTTCTGACATCCATAAATATCTGAGCCTCACATTTAATTGGGGAAGTGTTGTCACCCCTTCCTTTGTTTATTTATAACTAGAGGTCCTGTGCACGAAATTTGTGCACTGGGGGGGGGGCGTGTCCCTCAGCCTGGCCTGAGCCTTCTTGCAGTCCAGGACCCCTCAGGGGATGTCTGCCTGCTGTGGAGGTGGGAGAGGCTCCCACCACTGCCGCTGCACTTGCCAGCCATGAGCTCGGCTTCTGGATGAGCAGCATTCCCCCTTTGGGAGGGCACTGACCACCAAGGGGCAGCTCTTACATTGAGTGTCTGCCCCCTGGTGGTCAGTGCACATCATGGTGACTGGTCTTTCCACTGTTTGGTCGATTGGCATATTAGCCTTTTATTATATAGGATGAGTAAGGGCAGAAAGTTGAGCCATCATCCAGTTATAGCTGCTGGTGTTCCCCAGTTCTCAACCCTGTTCATGTCCTCCAAATCAGCTTTGTCCCCAGAAATAAATTGCTTCCTGGTGACAGGTGGGATAAGAGCTTTTAGTTATCCAGCAAGTAGTGACAGAGCCATAAAGAGATCACAGGAAACACTTCTTGGATGCATAGAAATTGGGTATCTAACCTCCAGGGCTTATTGCAGACAATGGTCCCAAGATTCACATGTTCCTCTTGCCAAAATACTAGTATTGTCTGATCAAGGACCTTATGCAGCCAGCCAAACTGTTGATTCTCCAGAGAAATCATTACCTATGGGCACAAACTTGGTTAATTTTTTTAATCTACATTTCTTTTTCAATATTTACTATTCAGGTGAGAAAACTCTGACATGTGATTGCTGCCTCTTTATCTTCCAAACCACAGGCTCAAATTTCTGTTGTGTTACGTTGAGTTATGAAGTGCCTGAATTACAGAAAAGGAGAAGATTCTGCCTCAAATCTCAGGGAACTTTTTACCTAAATCTCCTGTCCCACCAAATATTCCACAAAGACTGTCCTTAACTAATGATTAGGCTTAGTTTCCAAACTTTACTTTGGAATTCAGCACTACAATATTGTAGGTTGTAAGATGGTGTTATCCTAAAAGGGCCCATTACTTACCCTTTTATATTGTAGTAAGAATATAGAGCATTTTTTTTCATATATCTATTGGCCATCGCTATGTCCTCTTTGGAGAAGGGTCTATTCAGGCCCTTGGCCCATTTTTTAATTGAATTGTTTGTCTTCCTGGTGTTGAGTTGTATGAGTTCTTTATATATTTTGGAGATTAAGCCCTTATCAGATGCATCATTGACCAATATGTTCTCCTTTCATTTTGATGATGGTTTCTTTTGCTGTGCAGAAGCTTTTTATTTTTACATAGTCCCATTTGTTTAGTTTTCCCTTTGTTTCCCTTATCCTAGACCAGTGGTCGGCAAACTCATTAGTCAAAAGAGCCAAATATCAATAGTACAACGATTGAAATTTCTTTTGAGAGCCAAATTTTTTAAACTTAAACTATATAGGTAGGTACATTGTTATTAAATTAATAAGGGTACTCCTAAGCTGGCCTTTGCTAAAAACGTTCTCAATCTGAGGGGTCGACCTCAGCGAACGTACCCCCACTTCTTCTAACGCCACTTCTTCAAAATAGACTCACCCAGGCCGAAAACCGACTTCTGTGCATGGGCCATGACGTTCCAATCGCACTGTATGTGTGTGCCCGCATGGAGTATTTTGTGGAAGAGCTACACTCAAGGGGCCAAAGAGCCGCATGTGGCTCTCGAGCCACGGTTTGCCAACCACTGTCCTAGGAGATGTATCAGCGAAAATTCTGCTACATGAGATGTTTGAGATTTTACTGCCTATGTTTTCTTCTAAGATTTTTATGGTTTTGCCACTCACATTTAAGTCTTTTATCCATTTTGAGTTAATTCTTGTGTATGGTGTAAGTTGGTGGTCTAGTTTTATTTTTTCTGCTTGTACCTATCCAGTTTTCCCAATACCATTTGTTGAAGAGATGGTCTTTACTCAATTTTATGCTCCAGCTTCCTTTGTCAAATATTAATTGAACATAAAGATGTTGGCCAATTTCTGGGCTCTCTGTTCTCTTTCATTGATCTATATACCTGTTCTTGTGCCAGTACCAGGCTGTTTTGATTTCAATGGCTTTTCAGTATAGTTTGATATCTATTATTTTGATACCCCCAACTTTGTTCTTCTTTCTGAAGATTGCTATGGCTATTTGGGGTCTTTTTAATTTCCATATACATTTTTGGAATATTTTTTCTAGATCTGTGAAATATGCTGCTGGTATTTTAATAGGGATTGCATTGAATCTATAGATTGCTCTGGGTAGTAGGTACATTGTCTTTTGAATAATTATGCAGAAGTGAGATTGTTGGGTCATATAAAAATTCCATTTTTAAATTTTTGAGGATACCCCACACTGTGTTCTATAGCAGTTTCACTATTTTATATTCCTACCAAGAGTGTACTAGAATTCCAATTTCTCTGTGTCCCCAACATTTATTATTTAAATTTTTTTTTCTGATTACCATCTAAAGTTGTGCTCATCTTGAATAATGTGACTTCTCAATGTGAGCTAGACCTCTCATAGAGCTATTTATCACTGTGAAATCTGTTTCTGTGGAGGATCGGGCCTGTGACTTCTTATTCTGCCAACTTACTGATGTTATTTACCAGGATGATTCTAGTACCCATGTAAGTTTTAAGTGACAATTTCTTTTTTTTTTTAAAGAGGCTAATTGTAATAAAATAGAAATAGATCTGTATTGTAATTTCTACTTTATGTGATGATATAACAATCCTATGAAGAAGAGAAACACAGATATTTTATTTTTATTTTATGAATATAAAATTGCATCCAGAGAGGTTAAGCTCATGATCCTAGACCTCACCCTGTGAATGAAGGTGACTGGGAGTTCCAGAAGCAATCTCCCCTACTCAATAGCACACGAAAAAAGGGATGACACTTCTGAACACTAACCTGTTGTTATTTTTTTCTATCCACCCAAGGTCCCAAACCTCCTTGGCTTAGTAAATCCCTTGGCATAGTGTCTTGAATTAGAGCAAGAGGGTGTGACATTCCACACCTAAGCTCCACTGTTTCTCATTTATATGTGTGAGGCCATGTTCCTCCAATATAAGCAGCATTGCTATATTAAGTTTTGAAATACTTGACTGAAGTCCTCTGTTCTTAATATTTAAAAACATTCCCCAGACTTCCTTGCCTTGATACTCAATGAGTTTGCAAACACTGAACCTCTTACCATTAACACCTTCAGAATGAATGTCAGACCTGAGTGATCTTATTTAAATCTTAAGTGTTCTCTGATCCCCATTGCCCCAATTATCCTTACTCCAGTTGTGGCATGGAGCTCTGAGTGATCTTGAGCAATCATTTGACTTCTTTCAGCTGATTCTTTTTTCACTTAGTAACTGAACCCTGTGGAAGGCACACAACAAATGTTCAACAAAGGTGTGTTGAATGAATGAACAAGCCTAAGTTTCTTCATCTGCAACGTGAGGAGGTTGGAAATAGCCTATTATAAACTTTCATCCATCCCAAACATTTGAAGATTCTTTAAGTCTATTTCAGTGTAGCTGCTAGGATACTGTGACCTATGCTGCATAAACAAGTTAGACTTGACAGCACCCTGCAATTAGTTCTCTATTTTAATCCGAGGACACTGATGTGCACATATATTCAATGTCATAAAATGAAGCCAAGTCATTATACAGAATGGACTTCAGGGTAAAAAAAGGTGTTCATTTGAAAAATATACGGGCATTTTCAGAAAAATTTTAAAGAAAAATAATGAAAAGATAATTTTTGTGTGTGTTGAAGTAACCAAAGCTTATTTATATTCTTCCATCATATATTAAAAGTACCTTCATCATTCTACCCAATTACCTTCAAGGTGGGTTGGCTGGTGTCTTGGACTGTTATTTATAAGTTTTCAATGAGAAAATATTTACAAATGTGTCAGGGACTAGTTCTGATTTGAGGTGCTAATACCTAATGTGAGACAAGCACACAGCTTTAGAGGTAGAAAATATGGGTTTGAATTCTAGATCTGAATCTGCCGCTTACTAACTGAGCTCTCAGCCTTTCTGAGACTCAATTTCTCCACATGTATTGTGTACAATATATGTACTACTTATTGTATGTTTTCAGACTTTTGGACACTGTATGGTGTATTTATTGTATTTTTAAAACTAGTAATTAAACCTATTATTGTATATTAACTATTTAAGTTATATTATTTAATAATAAAACTAACATCCTACTTAAAAATAACTTTATCCTATAACTTCTATTTTGTCAGAAGCTCTAAAGATGCACAGGATTTCTCTATGTGTCATTGAGAAGTCTCATGATTTATTGTGACAAATTATACAATCTGGACACAGAGCTGTGTCCTCAAAGTCTCCAACATCATCCAGACACCTGTTACCAGGTTGGTTTTCCTTCTACTGAGATGACCCATTGTGAGGTTCCAGCAGCAATGGAAATAGAGCCCTCAATTTGTCCCATCTCCTAGCTGTTCATATGGGTCAGTTCTGTGTAACTCAACCTTTTCTATTAGACTGTGATAAGAGATTTTTGTGTGTGAAATCTATAATAATAAAAGCGTAATATGCTAATTAGACTGGATGTCCTTCCTGATAACCTTCCAGACGAAGCTGCAGTGGGGGCTGAGGCAGAGGCGACTGCTGTGTCAGCAGGGTCTGAGCCCCTTGCATGAATTTCATGCATTGGGCCTCTAGTATTTAATAAAAAACAAGCAAAAATAGGAATGGCTGTTTTCAAGATTTTCCAGGCTGTGAAAGTTTACACAATTATCTGGGCTATGGTTCTAAGTTGAATCAGTTTTGTTTTGTTTTTTTAATATATTTTTAAAAAAATATATATATATATATTTTATTGATTTTTTTACAGAGAGGAAGGGAGAGGGACAGAGAGTCAGAAACATCGATGAGAGAGAAACATCGATTAGCTGCCTCCTGCACACCCCCTAATGGGGATGCGCCCACAACCAAGGTACATGCCCTTGACCGGAATCGAACCCGGGACCCTTCAGTCCCCAGGCCGACACTCTATCCACTGAGCCAAACCTATCAGGGCTTTAATATTTCTTTATTGATTTCAGAGAGGAAGGGAGAAGGAGAGAGAGATAGAAGCATCAGTGATGAGAGAGAATCATTCATGGGCTGCTTCCTGCACATCCCCTACTGGGGATCGAGCCCGAAACCCAGGCATGTGCCCTTGGCCAGAATCAAACCTGGGACCCTTCAGTCCACAGGCTGACGCTCTATCCACTGAGCTGAACCGGCTAGGCCAAATCAGTTTATTTTGATATAGTAAAACCATTTCCTTTTTCAGCTGGAGAAACTGAGGCCCAGAATAGTTGTGTGATTGCACAGGAAGAGCACTGCTGGCTAAGGGCAGAGCTGGGGCAAGAATCCATTTCTCCTGACTTTAAGTTCAGTGCTCCTCACAGAACTATGGCTATCCTTTTTAATTCTGTAGAGAAGAATGGTTTAAATATTCACCATAGTCTTACAAAGCAATGTAAATTTTGTGTGTCTGGTAGAAATAACTCTGGGAGTGGTCCCTCTAGGATGGGCCTAGTGTTGATTCTCTGAAGTTGAAAGGAGAGCTTCAGTGCCACAAATAACAAAAACAAGAAGCTGCATGGTGAGCACCTGGCTGTGACCATGCCCTGGCCTTGGCATGAATTCAAGAAGCCAGTCTGAGTCAGAGCTAGCTCATTAGGGCTGGTAGGCCAGGTCATTGCAGCCGAGATAAGATCTGTCCTAATGAAACCTTTGGGGAGTGCCTCCTGCCATTTCCTGTGCTGTTTATATTTCTCAATTGTGCAATCCCATCAACGATACTAATTCTCAGTTGTGACGTAGCCAGGTGGATGCCACACATCCAACATTCTACCTGAAGTTTAGGTCACGTACCTGGGTTGCAGGTTTGTGAAAATGGCAGATGAAAATGCATATCCTTTCTGTAAAACCTCAAATTAAAATATATTAAGAAACTTCAACAGATAAAATTTCAGATTAAAAATTAGGCCAGAAATTTACTTTGAGGAAGAAGATTGGTTCTCTTTAAAACTTTCTTTTCTTAAAAAAATTTATCTTTATTGTTGAATGTTATACAGATATACCCCATTTTACCCCATTGACCCTTATAACTTCCTTTTATACTATTTTTTCTTTGGCTATGGCATTCTCAAACATGTAGCCAAAAATTCCATCTCCTGGTTTATATATGATTCTAATACTTATATCTCATAAAAGCACTTATGTATGGGTGAGTAATGGTCTATTTCTCTACTGTCTGATATGATAGCTGCTACAAACAAGTGGCTATCTAAACTTAAATTTTAAACAATTACAATTAAGTGAAAATAAATTTTACTTCTTTTATCACATGAATCACATTTCAAGTTCTCAATAGCTACAGGTGATTAGTGGCTTCCAAATTGGCCAGTGAAAATATGGACTATTTCCACAATCACAGCAAGTTCTATTGGACAGCACTAGTCTATTTGGTAAAGATTAGAAAAGTGGGGCCTGGCCAGTATGACTCAATGGTTGAATGCTGACCTATGAATCAGGAGGTCAAGGTTCAATTCCCAGTCAGGGAACATGCCTGGATTGTGGGCTCAATCCCCAGTTCGGGGAGTGCAAGGGGCTGCCGATCAATGATTCTCTCTCATCACTGATGCTTCTAGTTCTCTCTTCCTTTCTTTTCTTCTCTGAAATCAATACAAATATATTTAAAAAAGAAGTGGAGTTTATAACTTGCTAAATTATATTTGATATGCTGAAACAGGTCTTTTTTGATTTTGCTACTTAATAGAAAAAAATAATAATCCCTCCTAAAACTATGTAATCATAAGCCAGCTCTCACATGGGTTGTAGTCCATATTCACACTGCCTTTATCATCTGGAGAATTTAAATTAGATCACTTAAGTGACACCTTTTTGATAATGCTCTTAGACAGATGAAAATGCACATCCTTTCTGTAAAACCTCAAATTCAAACACATTAAGAAACTTTCGCCAAACCGGTTTGGCTCAGTGGATAGAGGGTCGGCCTGCGGACTGAAGGGTCACGGGTTCGATTCCGGTCAGGGGCATGTGCCTTGGTTGCGGGCACATCCCCAGTGGGAGGTGTGCAGGAGGCAGCTGGTCGATGTTTCTCTCTCATCGATGTTTCTGGCTCTCTATCCCTCTCCCTTCCTCTCTGTAAAAAATCAATGAAATATATTAAAAAAAAAAAAAAGAAACTTTCACAGGTAAAATTTCACCAAAAGTCAAAAAAATCACAATACACAAGGAAATGATGTTCAAATTCATTGTAAGAATACATACAAATTAAAACCAAAAAACACTATTGCATACTACTATTTTGATAATATTTTAAATATTTGATAATATCAAATAATATTAAGATAAAGAGGAACTAGAATATTCATTCACTGCTGACTTTGGTGTAATGGTACAATTTTAGAAATCAGTTTAGGAACAATATGGTATTGAACCTATGCACTTTCATAATGCAATAAGTCACTTCAAGAGGCAATTGTGCACTCATGTAACAGAATCATCATATATAATAAAACCCTAATATGCAAATTGATCAAATGGCGGAATGACCAGTTGCTATGACACAAACTGACCACAAGGGGCAGATGCTAAATGCAGGAGCTACCCCCTGGTGGTCAGTGTGCTCCCACAGCAGGAGCACTGCTCAGCCAGAAGCCGGGCTCATGGCTGGAGGGTGCAGCGGCAGTGGTGGGAGCCTCTCCTACCTCTGCAGCAGCGCTAAGGAACCCTCGGGGGATGTCTGACTGCCGGCTTAGGCGGGGAGTGGGCCTAAACCAGCAGTCAGACATCACCTGAGGGGTCCTGGACTGAGAGAAGGTACAGGTAGGGCTGAGGGACCCCCCACCCCCAGTGCACGAGTGTTGTGCACCGGGCCTCTAGTATACTGTACATATAAGAATGTTCAGAGAATCGTGAATCATAATAGCCAAAAACTAAAGGCAACCTAATTTTTATTAAAATAGAATCAGCAAATTATAATATATTCTAGCAGTGAAAGTAAATAAATGACAGTTACATGCCTTAATGTGGGGGAGACTCAAAAACATAACGTTGAATGAAAGAAGCAAGTCTTAGAATATGTATAACACAATTCTATTTATATGAGTTCAAAACCAAGCAAACCAAATTTATATACATGTACAACATATATAATTATATATCAATGACATATATACAATATAAATATTAAAGATACAGACATTGATAATGAAACTTAAACAAACTGAAAGAATGTTTAACACAATTCAAGGTCAGGAACGGGAGACCAATGTGATCTGGAAGAGCCATAGAGGGCACTACTAGAATACTGTGTAGAATACAATGTCTTAAATTGAGTAAAGAGATCACAAGGATATAAATATCTTTCATATCCCTTTGTAAATTTGCTCTATTAAATAATATTGAAAGTTCTTCATTTAATAAAATTCCTAGGATTATTAGCTAATAAGAGGCCATGCTAGATCGCAGCCCATTGCCACCAGGTCATTGGCTTCTTCTTCCACAAACATTCCTCAACATGCCTTCTAAGCAGCAGCTTTTCTTCCTTGCCTCTTCCTCAGTCATCAGTAATCCTAAAAATATTCTCTGCCTTCCAGAAATAAGTGGACATCTCTTGTCCTTTAACCATAATCTTGCTACCTATTCTTTTGTTTTAGGATAATTCAATCACACACACACACACACACACACATTATAGAAAACCTAGATATAACCAGGGAACTTAAAGCCCTATGTGTCTCAGTTGCTTAGAGCATCATCCCATATACCAAAAAGTTTCTGGTTCAATTCCTGGTCAGGGCACAACTAGGTTGTGGATTTGATCTCTGGTCAGGTGTGTACTAGAGGCAACCAATTGATGTGTCTCTCTTATATCAATATTTCTTTCTCTTCTCTTCTCTTCTCTTCTCTTCTCTTCTCTTCTCTTCTCTTCTCTTCCCTTCTCTTCTCTTCTCTTCTCTTCTCTTCTCTCTCTCTCTCTCTCTCTCTCTCTCTCTCTCTCCCTCTCTCTCTTTTCTCCCTTCTTCTCTTTCTAAGACCAATAAAAAAAACAAAAAAGAAAATATATCCTTATGTGAGAATTAAAAATAAAGAGCTAGCCAATCCTATATAATAAAACCCTATAAGCCAGGCTCATGGCTGGCAAGTGCAGTGGCAGTGGAGGAGCTCCAATGCAGGTGGGCAGTAAGGAGCAAGGGGTCCTGGACTGTGAGAGCCCTGGACTGTGAGAGGGATGTCTGACTGCCAGCTTAGGCGGGGAGTGGGCCTAAGCCAGCAGGCGGACATCCCCTGAGGGGTCCTGGACTGCGAGAGGGCACAGGCCGGGCTGAGGGCCCCCTCCCCTTAGTGCATGAAATTTTGTGCACCAGGCCTCTAGTTTATATAAAAAAAGAGAGAACTTAAAGACATACCAATTTAAGAATATATTGTATCCATAAATCAAGAGCAATATAAAGCATACACTATGAAAAAGAACAAAGTGTAAAAAGAAATCTGTTAATTAAAAAGGGGACAAATGAAAAAAAAATTCTTAAAATGTGGAGCAATAAGAAAAGAATAGGAACCATTTTAGAGAAATAGTAACAGACACAGTATCTATGCAGGAGGTTCAACACCTAGTCAGTAATAGTACCAGAAAGCTAAAATAGAGGTAATAGTGGGGTCTAAATGACCTAAGGAGTAATATGAAGATATTCTTTTCAAATATGAAGGGAAAGAGAATAGAAAAGACTGACATGTAGATCAGATTAAGAGACACTTTGGTAATATAACATCATTGGAAACTTTTGATACAAAAAAAAAAAAAAGAAAAATGACAGATTTCTAAAGAAAAACAATTTCTCTTTCTTTCTTTTCCAGTTCTTCTTTCCTCTCCATCTATCAGTCCATCCATCCATCCATGTTAACTCATCTTTTCTAAAATTTCTGTAATAGTCTATACATTTTATTATACATTAGAGGCCCGGTGCATGTAAATTGTGCACTGGTGGGGGGTATCCCTCAGCCTGGCCTGCACCCTCCTACAGTCTGGGAGCCCTCGGGGGATGTCCTCGGGGAGAGGACCTAAGCCATCAGTAGGATATTCTTAGAGCTGCGTGGAGGCAGGAGAGGCTCCCGCCACTACCGCTGCGCACACCAGTCGTGAGCCGGCTTTTGACTGAGCAGTGCCCCTGGTGGTCAGTGCACATCAATGACTGGTCGTTATGCTGTTCAGTCGATTTGCATATTAGCTTTTTATTATATAGGATATCCTAAGCTATTTTTCTGAGAATCAGATCTGATGGCTTGTTTTCATATCTTTTATTGGTATATTGTCCCTTGTGATTTATTTATACAAAAACTAGAGGGCCAATGCACAAAAGTTGTGCACAGGTAGGGTCCCTAGGCCTAGCCGGCAATCAGGGCTGATCTGGGGGGTGACCAGCGGGGCGATCGGAGGGCCTTTGCTGGCATCTGCCTTGGAGGTGACCTGCAAGGCAATCGGGGGGTGGTGCCAGCTGCCCCTCCCCTCGCTACTGCCCACTTACCGGCTGGCCCTGCCCCCCCACTGCCACTGCCAGTCGGTGGTTCTGCCATTCAATCGATTTGCATATTAGGCTTTTATTATATAGGATGGATACTTACAAACACATTATTCTGAAATTTGCTTTTTCTCATTTGACATATTAACACAGTGCTATGTCAATATGCATCCAATTAACTACTTATAAACAGTCTAATATTTCCTTGTAGAAATTTACCACTATTTATTCAACCACTTGCTCATTAAGAATCATTCCCTTTAGTTCTAGTCTTTTCGAGTAGTAGAAGCCCAGAGAATTAACAGGTATCCAGAGTGGGGAGCAGAGAAGACCCAAATTACCAAACTATTTCAAGAGTTTACATTCAGTATATCACTCTCTACTCTGTATCTGATTTCTACACAGAACTATCACCTGCTTGTCATGGAAAACTCATCTCTAGGTAACAGCTTATCTTTTCTTCTAGAGGGAGGTACAGGAGTTTCACACGGTGAAGGCTATATTTTCCTTCTTAAATGGACTTTCAATTTAACTTACTTTTCCTCCCCAAGCAAGTCACCAGAATGACAGTTCTACAGATTTCTATCTTCCTTTTAAACAGGAAATGTATTTCTGACTCTCCAAACAGGTAACATTAAGTATACACTTCTTAGAGCTTATCTGGGTGAGAGATGAATAGTAATTTAAATTTGCTTTCTAAGCTAAGTACAGAAGGCTATACGCTGCCTTTTTAACATGAGCTCTATCTACCCAACAGAGAAGACACACTTCAGTAAGCACTATATCACTTCTCAGTGTGAGAAATAAATGCAGCAAATCAGTTTTAATTCCAAAGTAAATTTCATGAATCATGAATTTTGTTGAAAAAATATTCCTTAATAAGAGTTTACAATGAATACCTTTAAATGTATAAATATGGTATTTGAGCATAATACTGGCTTTTGAGAACAGGATTTTAGTTCTTTTAATTACAGATTTCTAAAAACACTCCACTGTTTTATCTTTTCCAACTGAATTCTCAGAATTTTTGGCCATAATTTAGCATTGGAGATATAGGCTATTATTAAAGCGTTAGTTTGATCACATTCATTATCTCTTACAAAATGATTAAATTAATTTAAAAATCTAAGCACATAATTTCATCTTACTATAGGTTTTTATTGGTTTTATTGCTTCCCCTCTAAGTCTTTTTTAGCCACTATTTCTGCCATGTTATTTAGATTGTTTCTTCAGGTAATGTATTTGAATGTTCTAATTTGTTAGATTTTGTTTGCAGGAAAGTTTAGTGGATGCTACATTTTCAGGACCCTAGAATTTTTTTTAACTGAGATATAATTAACATCAAATAAAATGTGGAAGCATCATATACGCAGATTGATGAGTTTTGGATAATTATATGTGTAACCACCAAAAATAATATGCAGAACATTTGCACCATCCATGAAGTTCCTTCAGGCAGCTTTCTAGTCCATTCTCCCTTTACTTCCCTCCCCCAGCACCTAGTATTTGATTTCTGTTGTCAGAGATTTTCAGTAGTTCATTATTTTTTATTTTTTTTATTTTATTTTTTAAATATATTTTATTGACTTTTTACAGAGAGGAAGGGAGAGAGATAGAGAGTTAGAAACATCGATGAGAGAGAAACATCGATCAGCTGCCTCCTGCACACCCCCCACTGGGGATGTGCCCGCAACCCAGGTACATGCCCTTGACCGGAATCGAACCTGGGACCCTTGAGTCCGCAGGCCGACGCTCTATCCACTGAGCCAAACCGGTTTCGGCAATATTTTTTATTTTTAAATGGCATTCCATTATATGAATATACTGAATTTGTTTATCTAATTTTTTTATAGATGGGCATTTGAGTTATTTCCAGTTTTTCAATATTTTGTGTGAGGATGTTGGAAATATCCTTATACAACTCTTTTTGTGGATGTGTGCTTTCATTTATCCTGGGTAGTGCCTAGGAATAAAATTGCTGGGTCATAAGATAAAATTAAACTTTATAAAAAAATTGCCAACCTATGAAAAGTGATTGTTCCACTTTATGCTGCAAACAGTAGTGTACAAGGGTTCCACCTTTTCCACATCTTTGGAGTATTTACTCTTATAATGCATCCCAGGACAGCTGTAATAGTTGCCTGGCTGTTCTTTTAGTTTTACTTTTTCTGTTTCTCCTCATTTAATTGATCCTACATAGGGTTTCCAGACTCACTGTCCTAAGACTCAACTCTAGGGAAATAATACTCAGCTCCAATACTTAAATGGTGTCCCAGTCACTACCTTAACCTGACACTGAAAGCTCTCTGTGATCTGACCCTTACTTGAATTTTAATGTTATCTCCCAATCTCTAATCTACAAATTCCATCCAATTTACATTCCAGCTAAACTAGCTGTAGCTGACTGTTCCCCAAACCGAACCTGCTAGATGATTTCTTGCCTCTTTGCTTTCCTTGCTGCTGTTCCCTGGCCTCCAATCTCTCCCTGGCATTGCTCATCCCTATAGCCTGCCCACTCCCGGGGCTCAGCTCAGACTGTAACTTTCTAGGACATCCACTCCCCAAACATGAAACTGGACTCCAAAGTCCCTTTAAAATTTGATGTTTGCCTTTGTTTTAAGATGATTCACTTTCACCTTTATTATAGTCTATTTCCTGTGTGCTTTTAGGCTCTTTCTTAGTTGCAAGCTAGTTTGAAGGTGAGGTTATATTCCATTTCTTTTCTGTTCAGTGGACTCTCAATAATTCTTCACTGAGTGGGTTTTAAGTGGAAATGGTGAGTGCCTGGTGGTGGCCACTCCTTTTTAATTGGATTTTACTTTGGTGTCAGTAATTTAAAACTCGTTATTCAGAGAGACTGTCAGACCCACCTATTTAAAGGTACTATTTGTGTAAAAAGCAATATAATTATAATATTTGGGCTTCGGAATCAGACAGACCTGTGTTTCTGCCCCATTTATCAGCTATAAGATTGTGAATAAGTCATTTATCAAGTGAGGATGATATTACTTCATTGTCTTGATGACAATTAGATGAAATAAAGTACTGAAAACATGTTAGAGTTTTTTTTCTCTTGAATATAGCATAACGATCTATGTATCAAACTTTAACTTATTTTAAATAATTTTTTCTATATTAAATTTAAAAGATTTGAGGAGGACATTTATCATGTCTCTGTATTGGCAGCAATGAACTAAACCTAAGGGTAAAGTGAATTATGTGACCACCTGTAAAAAGTGCTGCAAAGTGCGGGAATCAGGCCCTGCCCCAGGCTTACCAAGAGGAGGCACATTGTCCCTACTATCCATGAAGTTCAGCCAGTGTCACTTCCCAACCTATGAAAAACCATTGAGGAAATTGGGGGATGCACAGGAAGTGTGGGTGTCGTCCTGGTGAAGTAAGTATTCACGATGAAGATGCTTTCCCATCTCCAAAGCCAGGTGGTGGGATCCCTAAGAGACTCTCTCAGGGAGACTGGTGGTGCCTGGAGAAGGGAAAGGTTGAGTCTCTTTCCAAGATGGATACATCCCTAGGCAAGCAGGCTAGTCCATCTGCACCAGAATCTAATTAAGGAAAGTAAGAAAAGGCAAGGAGGTAGGATGGAGAGCAAGGACCAGCAGTGGAGATGTTTGCACACCCTTGACTGGAATGCAGAGCTGTCCACAGCATTACAGAAAAGAACTAGTTTTGTGTCATCTTGTCAGTTCTCCACTGAACATGGATGTAAAGATTGCCTACCAGGAACAGGTTTGTAGGAAAGGGAGGTCAGGGAAGTAGAAAGAGTGGAAGTGAGCCACGTCAGCAGTAAATTATACAGTGACCCCAAGAAGCCTTTCGAAAGATTTTGTGCACGCGACTTGGGAGAGAGCCAGCATTTGAATGTCTCTTTCACTTGGAGGGTGTTGGTGGACTGTGGTACCTTAGAAGCAACCACCACAACAGAGAAATGATGACATACTTGCCCAGTAAAAAGGCTTTTGACCATTTTCTCTGGTCCCTTTATGTTCACCCAACTGCAGAGGACTTGGAGGCTAGAAGAAAGAGCACCAAGAGGGCCTCCGGAAGATGAACGATGTCTTCCCATTGACCAACCTCCAAGTGCTGGCGTAGAGGAAAGGAACGAGTAGATCACAAACTCATCCATTCTCAACATTCTGAAGGTGGAGCCTTTGCTTGGAAAAGGGGAGAGATGAGACCGAAATAGATATTTAGATTAAAAATTTGAAATGAATAGAACCTTGGCAATTGAAAGTGACTAGAAATTATGAAATCTGACCAAGAGGTCCCTAGGGGACAGGTTGGGGAGGTGCAGCAGAGCTCCAAGGAAAGTAATAGTGGGGGGAAGAGGAAACCTTTATTGAGTCTTAATGAACTGCCCTAAAGGCATTCAAAATAATATAATTTTCACAAATTATATTTGCAAGTGGTCAATAGAGCTACATAAAGCTTAAAAGATCTCACTATGATAAGTTACCTGGGCAGCATATATGCTTAATGTTGATTTACTAAGAATGAGTTGTATTCTCATATGGATTATTGGAAGGTCCTTTTTAAATCAGTTTTTTGTGCTGTGACAAGCAGATTCTGCTAGCTGCCTCCCCAACAGCCTTGATAACGGAACCCCGTTTTATTCAAGTGTGGGGCAGTGTCATGCCCCACGGGATGGGTCCAACCAATCTATACCTGCCATGGCATGCCCACTGCTCTTCCTGGTGACCTTTTCAGGGACAGGCTGGCCAGAGTTATAAACCTATACCTGCTGGGAGGCATCCGGAATAGGTTATTTCAGAGTTCACAAAAATCCACATGGAAAGAAAGGCAACCCACCACTCCCTTTGCCTTCTGTGTTTTATGGCAAGAATGTGGTTCTTAGAGCTACCACAGGCGTTTTACACCCATGAAGTTCTGCTGACACATTGGGGAGGACAGTTTGCAAGTGAGAAAGTCATTTTAATCCTCGGAGGCATTGCCACGCTGCTGTGCCTTCATGCACCTCATGAGATGGTGTCCTCTCCGCATGGGTCAGGTCACCTGTTTCCTGTTCTTGTACAGGAAATGCCAGTGCCCCCACCTCCACCCCCACCCCCACCCCAGGCTTAGGGACTATTGTGGGCAGGAAAGGTGGCTCTTCCTGAGACTGCAAACTGCTGTTAGCAGAGGCTCTTTTGAAGTGACTAAAACTCCAGGCAATCAATTGTTACTTATTTAGTGGCCACAATCCAAGATTTTTCATCTGCTCAGAGCCACAGAGGCCATGGGTCTCATCCATGATGAGCCACTGTGGTCACTGTCCCTGACCCTGAGGGTGGTAAGCATCTCAAACTTCCCACTGATGAGAGAGAGAAAAGAAAAGTTACTCTGTGGTCCAGGAAAGTGCCAAGACGACTGAGCTTGGGCTGACATCTTCTGGTTGGATGTGAAATAGGTGCTTCACTACGAAATGATTCCCACAGACTGGCGAACAGCTGGGAGGAGAGAGGGCCCTGAGGATAGAAAATAAGAAAGAAAATAATAACAAATAATCATTGTTTTGATTGTGTGATGATGTTCTTTCATTGCACTTAAATGGCATCTATGAGAAAGATAATATTTAACTATAATAATTTATTGGTGGCTAATGCAAATGTCACAGGTAGAAGTTATCCATAAATATGACAAATTCTGTGTCCAATTAATTTCCAGTACATGAGAGGTCCCCTTTCCTTTACTGTAATCTGACTGCCCTGTGGATGCTGTTAGGTACTGAGACGCAGAGGAGTGCTAGAATGTCCCTCAAGCCCATCTGTGCCCCTCAGTGCTTCCTGCTCCAAGCTCAGACTCAGTTCCTTCCCTCCCTCTCTCTCCTCCTGCAGGTCTCTGACCCCTTTTCATGCTGTAGTTATTCCGTCTAGTCTGTTTTGCCAAAAAATGTAGACAAAGATGATTGCTCCAATCAGGCCTTACAAAGGGGCTATGAATTAAACAGACTCTCCTGACACTAGAGAGTAGCATTAGGGAATGGCCTTGCACAAAGAGAAACAAAATACACCTCCAACTCTATTCTCCTGGAATTTATCAGCTGCTGTTTCCCTTTAACTTCTCTACTGGCCACGGTTCCTCGCATGATGCCATGTAACGAGGCCTGTGCTTCACACCATGAAGAGTTTAAGTCTCAATGTCCTCCTGCCTCTGTCTCAGGAGGCAAAGCCTGAATCCCCATCATAATTGTGCAGTGAAGAGCCCGCCCACAATCGTGCTGGTCACATTTTAAAGAGGACGTCGTGAAGCATTTGAATTGAAATAGTGGTGCCATGTTCAGAGCTCTCCAGAGAATAACCGGCCCCTGTCATTGATAGATTTCCTGACAGAAGTGGCTCAGAAAGATGGTTCTTCTCAAAATCAAGAGTGTCTCTCCTGGCCCCTAATTTCAACTTTTACCTTCAAAGCTACATGAAAGATGTACTTTAAAATAGGTTTGTTTGTCTGCCACCACATCACGATAGGCTGATGGCAACGAGTTTAACTCCCTCGGCCTCCAGATGGGGACGGCAATACATGCTGCACTGACTGGGGATAGTGAGGTAATTTACGGGGAAGCATCTTATAAACCATAAAGAATTACATGAACACCAATGTCTGTCCAGTGTTATTTCAAGTCTTTTTAATGCAATATTTCTGGAGCTAGTAAATTGGAGTTCTTTCATTATTATATATATATCGTTCTGTGTTAATTCAGGGATATTGGGGGAGGGGGATGCAATTTTATGTTTCTGTATATATGGCCTTTGTAACCTAAAGGACCCTGTGTCCTTGAGCAGATGGGTGCCTTGGGGGATTGAAAGGGTGGGCAGAGATAAGAATTATTATAGCAGAAATTCAAAAAGAAATGGGAAATTATTGCTATTGTTTCTAAAAAAGAGTTTTGAGAGCCAGGCTTAATTATGAGAGAAAGGATCACCCCAAATCCCTTTAGGTCCCATAGAATGGATCAAAAGTGGGACCTGGAGGCTCAGATCATAGATGTTCTTCCATATCCCTTCCATCTGTGACACTAGGGAAGGGGTAAGTGGATGCACCGTGTAGAAAAGACCAGCGTGGGTGGAGGATTACTCTCCTAACATGTAATATTGAAGAAAGCAAAGCCTGAAGATTATTGCATTAAACACAAAGTTTGCTTTAAGGAGAGGGAGAGAAAGGGATACAGGGGCAGGAACATATAATTGTTGCACTTCTTATTCCTACTAAGGTGACTGCCTTTTCTTAAGTTCATACTGATAGGTCTCCGGTAGCCCAAGGGTGCTGGATGTGGTCTGCTTCCCCAGGAACAGTGGATAGAGCCTGCATCTGGCAACCTTCAACATGATGAGGCAGTGGTGCTCCTGCAGGGGACACAGGCCAGCAACATTCCTTTCAAGACTTCGTTCCCATGTATGACCCTGGGAAATGAAGCCTTCACAGTGATAAAGGCTGTGAAATGTACTTAGACACAGGAGAGGCCTTAAAAGTGCATGTCCCCAAGCTGTCCCCCAAGCTGTCCCCCAAGCTGTCCCCAGTTCCTGTTCTACAAGAATGGACCCAGGTGCTCTCTCATGTCCCTTCAGGAAAGAAAGGGAGATAGTTGGAAGTATGGTCATTATAGCAGAGAATAAAGCGCCATCTGGAACTGTATGGGCCAGGATCATGACCATATAATGGGAGGGATTCAGAACAGCATCCAGAACTGAGATGTTAATGGGAGCCCTGTCCTGTCAGCAGGGACAGAAACTGGGCACTGCTCAGCCAGCACTACCTGAGGGTTTCAGGGGCCAGCAGTTGACGGCAGGGTGAGTATAGACTTTTGTCCCAGAACCAGTGAGGACTCTAGACATAGATCTGAGACCGTCCTGCCTCCAAATCATGAGAATACCTCTACGCCATCCCCTCTGTACTAAGATGTCCTCTTGCTGAGGGGAGAGCAGGGCAAAAGGTGTGCCATCTGAACATTTTACATAGGGAACAATTCTATGCACAGTTTACAATATTGAATCAGACTGAGGTTACCAGATTGAAATTTATCCATTACCCACACTCCAGGTTTAGTAGCAGGGAGTGGTTCTGGGGTGCGGATAATGTTCTAGTTTTTGATCTGGTGCTCACTCCATGGGTGTGCAAACTTTGTGAAAACCCATGCAATTGTACACTTAACATATCTGTACATATGTTATGTATGTTATTATTCAATAAAAAAATTTGCTTGTAAGTTTGAATGCCTCCAAACTTTCATGCACATTCCTAAGGACATGCACATACAACCCAGCAGGTGGCACTTGTGAGAAGCAAAAGTCGCTTCTAGCAAAATAAGGATACCATCCTTCTCCCTACATTTGAGTGCAGTGTGAGCAAAAGTGTGAATTCACTTCGTATGCTTTCGCTAAAGAAAGTGGGTCAAAAATCCACACACACAGGGAAGATGCCCTAAATACAGTGGTAGTGGTGCCAGAAGGGAGAAGTCAGGCTGGTTTCCAGAGCAGTAAATTATCTATAATAAACTTCAGGTGACAGAAATTAAAGAGGAGCTTTAGTCATCATGTCTTCATCCTATCATCATAGATACGTTAGTAGTTGCAGCTCATTTCTTATATTTTATTGTTATTTTGATATGGTTTTGGAAGTATCACATACGTTTCAATGTCCTTGGAGGTGTTAAGTGAACTTGAACTAAAATCTTCCCCCAATTGGCAGCAGCCTTGTAATACAACAAGGTACAGTAGAAAGAGAAAAGAGGAAGAAGAACATGCGTTAAGTCCGTACCTCTTAGCAGTCCTAAGGTGAACCACATAATCCCTCAGCTGCTTCCTCACCAGCGAGATAACCCTTGCATCCGACCACCCACAACCTTGTGAGAATGCCGGAGGTGTTGCACATCTAAGTTCTCTGCAAGCTGCATTCACAGGATACGATACCTCTTAATGATTACAGATCAGTCTCCAGAAATGGCAGAACACTGCCATGCTCTGTAATTCCCATGGGACCTTCAGATTTCCAGCACTTCGGTGTCTTACTAGAAGGTCTAAAGCAAGCAGTGTTGGCAATGTTAAAATTAAAGTGGTCACTTATTAATGCTGCATAATCATCTGCTACACAAACTGATGTATCAATAAAATAACTTGTGCCACATGGGAGTCTGTGGGGTATGCTACAAACCAGGAGAAGGAGAATCCTTTCTTTATATTCAACCCTGCGGAAGATAAACTGTAGCTCACACTAGTGGTGCCCACCCAACTCCCTCTCTCCCAAGAGTCCTCCTGGTTCATGGGTTGACCTTCAACCACTGAGACACATCAGCTGGGCTGAAATGCTCTCTTTGAGGATTGGGGAAGGAGGACTACAATTTTATGGAGGTGATAGACTCTGTTGTGAGGAAGAGTTTACCATAAAACATAGGATATATGACTAAAATATAGTTTATTTTGTTGCTGTGAGCATATCTTACTTTTTTATGGCCTGAATTTTGTTTCTTTGCCAAACAAGTCTTACACTTTTAATCAGTGAAGTGTGTTTACATAGCTCCCTTAGAAAAATTCGGGAGTTTCTGGAATAAAATCCACAGAACACCAGGGGCCCTTGATGCCCAGGGAATCAGCAGTCCTGCCCCGAGAAGCCCCCATCCAACATTGTGGGGGTTTTTTATGTGGTGGGATTTTAAGGTCTCTCTGTGCTTAAAGTGTAAAGAGAAGTGCATTTGTTGAAAATTACATTTCCCAAACTGCCATGAGCTGAAAAGTTTTATCTTTTTCCATAGTTTAAAGATCCTTAATCTCCTTGTGATCATAATTTAAGTATATCTCTCTATTGAACACCATAATAAACATTTAGTAGGAGATGTAAAAAATCTAATCAGTTCTGGGGAAAAGTGAACTTTTTAGGTTTATAAAAATGTACCATTTCCTCTGTGCTCCTGGAGTCATTCACAAATAAAAAGAGGAGGTGGAGGTGTTTAAAACATTCCTCACTATAGTGTTACAGAGCCTAAGCTGGGAAAGAATTGAAAGTTACAGATGATACTTTTCTACAC
This sequence comes from Myotis lucifugus, assembly GCF_000147115.1. NCBI lineage: Eukaryota > Metazoa > Chordata > Mammalia > Chiroptera > Vespertilionidae > Myotis > Myotis lucifugus. The sequence goes on along the minus strand of NW_005871090.1, from coordinate 3,494,678 downwards.
TCCGATGTTTCATTCAGATTTTCCCTTTAGTGTCCAATAAGACATGGGCATTTGGAAAACAAAGACTTCCATGGTGTATGGCTCCACCCTTTGAACAGGCTTGAGCCAGATGATCAGTAATATTTGGCTCTCTAAAAGACATTTTATTGTGTTCTCAACTTCCAACCTCTGTGACCTCCTTACTCACCCCACTCTTAAGACAGAATTTACTTTGATCTCCCTCTTTCTCATCTGGGTTATTGACACAAATAATACATGAATATATATTTATCTCTATGAAGATTTGAAAAACCAAATTTTGAAAGTCTGACATTATTAAATGCTGCAATAATATAGACCAATAAGAATTTGTATGTACCTCTAACAAGAATGGAAATTGGTATAACACTTTAACAAGAATTTGCTATACCTGGTAAAACAGAAAATTTGCCTATCACATGACCCATCAACTGCTCACTTATGTTTTCTGTATCCAAAAAAGGAAGATAATAGTTATCCATTTCATAGGGTTGATGTGAGCATAGAATAATTTAATGTATGTATAATACTTAGAAATTACATTTTTAGCTTTTATTAAGTTGCAGATTTAATTTTTAGTAGTGGTATTATCAATGCTATTATCCTATACTAGAGGCCTGGTGTATGAAATTCGTGCATGGATTGGGTCCCTAGGCCTGGCCAGTGATCAGAGCCAATTGGGGCCTTCTGGCTGCCAGACAAGGCCTTCCTTCCCTTGGCTTCCAGCCACCAGCCAGGGCCTTCCTGTCATTCCACACCGCCCCCTGGTGGTTAGCACACGTCACAGCGAGCGGTCAAGCACCCGGTCAGTCGAACTCCCGAGGGGACAATTTGCATATTAGCTTTTATTATATCTGCTAATAAAAGCCTAATATGCTAAGTGTCCGGTAGTCCGGTTGTCTGTTCAACCAATCAAAGCTCAATATGCTAATGATATGTTAAGGCAGCTCAACTGTTCATTATGATGTGCACTGACAACCAGGGGGCAGATGCTCTGACTGGTAGGTTAGCTTGCTGCTGGGGTCTGGCCAATCAGGACTGAGTGAGATTGGCTGGATATGCCCCGAAGCCCTCCTGCAGTCCCTCCCCAGCTGGCCAACCTCCTCTGTCCCTCTGGCCCTGATTGTGCACCAGTGGGGTCCCTTGGCCTGGCCTGCTCCCTCTCGCAATCTGGGACCCCTCAGGGGATGTTGGAGAGCCGGTTTAGGCCCGATCCCACAGGCCAGGCCGAGGGACCCCACTGGTGCACAAATTCGTGCACTGGGCCTCTAGTTATTAAATATTACCCTAGAAAAACTCTTGTACATTTCCACAAGTGAGAGGGAAACAAGCATTTATTTGAGATCAATAAGAACAGCTATTCGGGAATCATTAGTCAGGCAGAAGTCCAAATAATGTTCTGATCGGGAAACAAAGGCTATGTGTATTGATGAGAAAGGAAAGGGGCATAATTACATTAGTAGAAGGAAGGTATTTCTATTGGTGTAGATAACATAAGGTAGTGATGTTAATTCTAAACACTGCTCTTAATTTTCAGTCCAGAGGTCATCAGTCCAGTAGTCAGAACAACTGCTTTATTATCTTTGCAAATAGTTCTTTTGTAAGGCACAAGTTTACTCAGGCCCAATCCAAAGGTTATTTTGCACTGTTTTGAACATTCCAAGGTTTGAGGCATAAGATGTACAAGGAAGTTCCTCTGTAATGGAAGCTTCAGCTCCATTTAAAGTGAGTCTGTTTATATTATTGTCTATGATATCCATATAGATAAAAGTAAAAAATTATAATACTGAATGAAGTAAAATCTTTTTCAAAAATATACCTAAATTATGATACCAGTTATATGTAGGTTTTAAGTGAGTAGGCAATACTATGTATTTGTAGGAATAGATATATATGTAGGAGAGTATCAAGAAACACATGGTAAAAATAATACCCAAAGTTTAGAGAACTGTTATCCTATCTAATAAAGAGGGAATATGCTAATTGATCCTCACACCATCACAAAAGATGGCAGTGTCCACACCCAATAAGGAGGGAATATGCTAATTGACTGCTCTGCCCTTAAAGATGGTGGCGCCCACAGCCACAAGATGGCGGCTCCCAGTCCCCTCAGCCCCACTGGGGCAGCAGTCCCCCAGTCCCCTCAGCCCCCCAGCCACCCAGGGCCAACCGAGGTGCAGGAAAGCCTCGGATGTTGGCTGCCCAGCCACCCAGGGTCAGCCTGAAGCACAGGCAAGCCTCGGATGGTAGCTGCCTAGCTGCCCAGGGCTGTCTGA
>NW_005871090.1:3488186-3491998 GCF_000147115.1 Myotis lucifugus | reverse complement strand
TTTGACTCGAATATCTGTCTAAATATAAAGTCTGATTGAATCTTTGCGATGAAATTGAAGACAAGTGAAATCCAAACGCACTGCAAAAATTTATGTAGTAAGTACCTACAGGTAAGGTTAATATTGGCAAAACAGGTGACTTGAAGTTAATTACAGTAAGTGTAAATAATACTGCAGTGAAGCTAGTCATTTAGATTTTTTATTGTATCCTGCCCAACACTGCACCCCCTTGCTTACCCCATGGCCATTGTGATGAGTCGTTAGCATAATTCATTGTTCCTATATATCTGGACTCTTTTTATGCTGTAGTCTGGATGCCCATCATTGAATGCCATTGCCAGTATTTTCTTGAACATTTAAAGTTTCTAGAGGGCTGGAGTTCAACTGAAAGCACTCTTCATGGCCCACTCCTTCATCCAACAGACATTTAATGAGTGCCTACTATGTGCCTAGCACTGTACTATACAGTGACTTAACCCCTGTTACCTGAGTCTTTATTAAGCTGCCCCAATAAGAGATGCTGCTTAGACCAGGATAGAAAGACAAAAGAGTAATAATACTCTGAAAGACCGTCATCCTCACCAGTCCTACTTTAATCCCCAACTGTTTGTGCCTTATGTATTTTTAAATGTTTTTCCCCAAATCTGGAGCTTTTTACAGCGATCTATAATATAGATAACAACTCCCACCAATAAATAATATTATTAGTAATGAAGGGTGAGAAACAGTTCTCACTCATATTATCTTCTTTTCTCACTGTGCATTAGCTAAGGGGCTGCTTTAAAAAACAGTCTTAGACAACATGACTTAATTGTTCAAACCCATAAAATCCACAGAGGCTAACACTGAGCTCATTGAAGGAACATTTCCAGTGTGTGATGGGTTGTGCCAGTGCTGGGGCCTTGTCACATAACTACAAATGGGATTTCTGAAGTGGAAAGTTGTTTTCAGAAAATCTCTGCCCGCAGGGTGAATGTTAGCATGTTTGTCTTCCTCCATGAGCTCAATCCCCCTTAAAAAGAATGGCAATAGAAAAAGGATAATTCTGGAAAATTTAAATATGGCAATTGTAGTGGATCATCTAGTTCAGGGGTCTGTCTATGAAGGGTCATATAGTAAATATAATCAGTTTTGAAGGTCATATGGTTTCTGTGGCAACTATTGGACTATTGGAGCATGAAAACATTCATAGATAGTACACAAAATGCATGGACAAGGCTGTATTCCAGTACAAGTCTATTTTCATATAGAAGCACAGGGCCAGGTCTGGACAGCCAGCAGTGGTTAACCAGGTCCATCATGGAGTGGTCTAGAGGAAGTTAAGACTAAAAAAGCAAGAAACATAATAAGATAGAACACGGGAGCATTTGCTACTAGTAAAATTAAAACTTATGCACACATTACAACACACATTTTATATAAACTCATACAAAAAGAAGACATATTCCTCTTATAATGATTTTCTTTGGGGGAGATTAGTAAAAAAGGGAATGAGAATTTGGAATAAATAAAGTAAGAAAATAGTCTTGAAGAGATCAATGATTACACTGTACTTTGAACAGAATGTCTGATTAACTCAACCCTCTGCTGCTGATTTCCCACCAGGAAAAGATACACATAATACAAAAACAGCACAGATTTTCATTTTGATTTGAACCCAAAGAAAGACTGCCCATGTACAAAGACTTCTTGGATATAAAAGAGTATGACTGATCATGACTATAATGACATAGTCTTACTCTATAATTCTAATTAATATGGAAGGCAATCTAACTACAGGGCAGTATACCATACTATAATTTGTATAAGCTATGAAAATGAACTAAATATCACTGGAAGCTCCTCATCTTTTGAGAGAAAATAATGCCTAAATAATTGTTTTCAAGGTGTGGTCTGTGGACTTGGAATTTAAGGCAGTTGAAGCTTGTTTACTGTCGTCATGGAAACCCCAGTAGAGTGTGCTGGAAATGTTAGTGTAGGTAGCTAGTTAGTTAAGGAAGGGAGCAAATGGAATCAGATATAAAGCCTAATAAACTAGGGAGCTGAATGGGACATTGGGCCTGATTTACTAGGAAGCTACAGTATTCACAGGCTCCCCAGAGGACCGCTGCATCCTCAATGGAAGGGACTTATTACCTGAGCAACCAGGAAGAATCTCCTTAGGGAACACCTGGTCAGTTCCCACAGAATAGGAGGGAGAAAGAACCAGAAAAGGGGAAATTCCTTTGCTAGGTGAATGTGTATTAGATGCCAAAAAGGCAGAGGGGGAGGTCCTACTCTGAGGCATGCACAGTAGGAATCAAGATGGAAATTATAAAGGGTAGGTGTCTCACCTGGGAAAGGATTGGATTGGATAAAGGATACAAAATCCAGAAAGATCCAGAAAAGAGATTGGTTAGGGGAAGGGTTCAGCACAAGCCAGTGAAGAGCCAGGGAAGAGGTAAGTTTGAAAGAAAGCCTGCTCTCTCCCAAGCCCAAGGCCTTGTCTGGGTAGCAGCGTTATCCCCTTTTTTCCACACGTGCATTCTCTCTCCATAGGAGCCATGTGGGCCCGGCAGCTCTACAGCTCCAAGTGAGGCTCCAAGCACAGCCTGGCTATAGTAGTGCAGCAGCAGCGGAGGGCAGTAGGGGGCTGAGACTATGCTGCAATACTGGAGCGCAGGATGATGGCATTTCAGTTCTGGATCCTGACCCTCCTGCTAAGCACTTAAGCTCACCAGTATCAGGACTTATTCCACAGTGAGATGAAGCTAAGCCACCTGATGGTGGATGAGACCCCAGGCACGTGGGGGCAGTCCTTTCTTTCTACTCCAGTAAATCTTACCACTGTACCTCATCCTCCCATGTGTGGGTCCCTGAAATGCTTTCCTTATGACTCCGCAGAAGAGCCCTGTTTCCACTGGCAGCAGAAGGTGCTTTAAAGGGAAGGGTCAAATGCCTGGGGCAGAGTCAGAGATACTGCATGGCCCCATATCTCTGACCCAGACCTGCCTTGTGCTTCCGGGCAGCCCATCTACTTGGCTTCTCAGACACAGCTCACCCCTGTGTTCAACCATTGGCTCATGAAAATTTGGGCTATCTAGCTCTACAGTGGTTAGATCAGTGGTTCTCAACCTTCTGGCCCTTTAAATACAGTTCCTCATGTTGTGACCCAACCATAAAATTAGTTTCGTTGCTACTTCATAACTGTAATGTTGCTACTGTTATGAATCGTCATGTCAATATCTGATATGCAGGATGGTCTTAGGCAACCCCTGTGAAAGGGTCGTTCGACTGCCAAAGGGGTCGCGACCCACAGGTTGAGAACTGCTGGGTTAGATGGAGATGAGATGGGTGAAAGAGAAGCAAGAGCTAGAAGGTGACAAGAAGTATTGCTGGGTGGGGCTCCTGGTGCAGGGACAGCTCCAAGGGACTTCCTGGGATAGAATCATGAGTGGGAGAGGGGAGTGTGAGGTCACAAGGGCCTCATTGTGAGGGGGTTGATTAAAGGTGGGTTGCCAGGACCTGAGCCAAGCAGAGAGAAGCCAGACATGAAAGGGATGGTGCTCAGGCTCCTGCTCTTCCTCCTTTATAAAGAGAAGATAGGTTTCTCAAAAAAACAGACAGAGAAGATAAATATATGAAGAGAAATCCAAATAATTTTAACATTACCATATTATAATATTTTATAAGAAGTCTGCATGGCACTTCAAAAAAATTCCAGAGAAAAAACAAAATAACAAAGGATCAGATGATACCAAGCTACAGTGACAAATTAGAGAGAAATCACACAAAACCAAGTGAGTCTATAAATTCCATATCAGTATAAGCAG
>NW_005871090.1:3486463-3488086 GCF_000147115.1 Myotis lucifugus | reverse complement strand
GGTTTTAATGATAGCCTGGACTGCAGAAGAGTCTTCATGCAGAGAAAAGGAAAGTGCCCCTGAGAAGAGGTCCTTAGGAAATATCCATTGGATAGCTCAGCTCCCATAGCCAACCCCGGAAACATATATTTTCACAGAAATAGCATGCCAGCCAAGAGGACTCTTTGGCCCTCACATTAAAATAGAAAATTTTTCTACCATCCAAGATGTCCCAACTTGTGAGATTTTTCTCTTCTGGAAAAGGAAGGTTGGGCTTTTACCGGAGAAAGGGCCTACATCTGGTCCTGGTAAGTAACCAAAAGTTTTTAGCAAATTAATGACTTCAGCGTTGGGCCCTCTTGTGGCCTCACCTATAGTCCCAAAAGCTGCCTAGACATTTTAGGGCAAGGAGTGATGTTTTTCACACTGGTGTGGCTGACATCAAGTTTTCCCTACAAATGGCAGCACGATCTCATCAACCAGAGGATGCCCAGCCCTACATAGTTTGTTTAGACCCTGTCCTCACCTGTGGGAACCTGATGATCTTCCAGCTCATCTCAGCATCTTGTAAGGCCATATTCCTAAAGTGTCATTCCTGAGTATTTACATTGAGGAAGAGAACAGCGGTCCAGATATCTGGGAACTGGTCTGGTATTATTACCCTGTGTTGATGCCAAGATCTAGAGGGGTATTCACAGCTAAGCAGTGGTGTTCCATAAACAGAATATGAACATGAAATGCCACTCTATGATAATGATGGATTAAGAGAAGATGAGCACTCTATAATCATTCTGAATAAAGACAAAAACATGAGAGTTGCTCAAACCACAAAAATGGTGATTTTTCTCTCCTGGTTGGACTATAAATAACTGCTGAGTTTTTAAAAACCAATCCCAGCTTCGGCTTCACTGTTCCGTAACCTGCTGGGTAAGGTTTATTAAGATAGTTAATCATGAAGTTGTCCCCACTTACTGATAGCATCCAAAGCAGAGCAAAGCCCTGCTGCTTTGAATCCTCTTCAGAAATCTCACACACAAGTCCAACTCCTATAAGTCTTTTATAATATTTTTATTACCTTGATGCCTCCCAGTTCTCTATGGTGTGGGTTTTAATAAATTGATAAGCCAGGCGTTAAATTTCATGTGTCTTCTTGAGGGTCTTTGTCTGTAAGGCATTGACAAAAATGAAAGTTCATCAAGTTCAGCTGAGACTAGCTGAAGTCTTTATTGCTTTCGACTGGAATCCTGGACTCAGTAAGAATGTGCATATGAGATCTGTATGCCTACTTGTTGAGGTACTAACTTTTCTATAGTTGTGTGTCAAGTTTGATGTACAACAAACTGTAATATTCTATAATGCTTCTTTTTTTGTTTTGTTTATTTTTTTTTCTATTTTGAAGGGTCTCTGGGACTTTCTTTATCTGATCAGATCTGTATTGTTCTTCATTGAATTTGGTTTCTGGGTTAATACCAGCTCACATGATTCTTCTACTTACCTAGTGTCTTGGGTGTTTATAAGAAGAATTTTTTTTTTTTAGAAACAGACTTGCTTAGGCTTGATTAGAAAAAATTAACTGAGCTACAGAGACTTGTGGGACAATCTTTCAATGGATTCTACTTAGGTATAATCAGAAAAGAATTGGAG
>NW_005871090.1:3479386-3486363 GCF_000147115.1 Myotis lucifugus | reverse complement strand
TATTTGAAGAAATTAGGCTGTAAACTTCCAAAATATTGCAAAACATAGTACATTAACACCCAAGAAGTTCAACAAACTCCAAGTAAAATAAATACAAAAAGTAAACACTTAATTATCACTTTGTAGTCAAACTTCTGGAAGCCCAAACAAGAAAATCTTGAAAGCAGCAAGAAAAAAACACCCTCATTATGTACAGGGGAGCAACAATGTCTTAATGACTGACAGCTCATCAAATACGATGGAGGCCAAAAGGCAATGGAATGACATATTCCAAATGCTAATAGAAACAAAATAAAAACTTATGTACCAACAACTTCATCCAGAAAAACTATTCAAAAAATGAAGGCAAAATAAAGACATTCTCAGATAAACAATGATTGAAAATTTGTTGCTTTCAGACATGCTTAATAAGAAATACAAAATAAATTTTTTCAGGCTGGAGGCAAATGATAGCAGACAGCAGTCAAAAGAAAAAATGAAGATCATCAGAAATAGTTACTATGTGGAGAGACAGATATATAGGTATATTTCTTGTTTCTTAATGTCTTTAAAAATAATAATACACTGGACTATTGTGATTATAATATATATCAATGAAATATCCATGACACTAATAGCACACTGAGAATAAATGAAGCTATATTGGATCAAATTTTTATACTATCTAACAATAGACAAACATGGTAATTGACCATACCTTCACTATGCCTCCCATTGGCTAATCAGCGTGATATGCAAATTAACCCAACCAAGATGGCGGCTGGCAGCCACGCAGCTGAAGGGAGCAGGAGGCTTGCTTGCTCCAGTGATGGAGGAAGCCAAGGTTCCCCACCTGCCGTGGCCTGGCTCTGAGCTCTAAAAGCAACAAAGTTTCAATTATAGAAGCTAAACAAACCCCAGATACCTGCTTTCAGCAGGCCTGCTCTTAGCTCCTGTGACAGCAACAAAGTTTCAATTATAGAAGGCAAATAAATCCCAGAGTAAAAAGAAAAAAAAAGAAAAAAAGGAGAGGCTGGTAGCTTCAGTCACTTACCAGCCTGAAAATGGCCCTCAGCCCCTCACCCAGACAGGCCAGGCACCCAAGCGGGACACCCACCCTGATCCGGGACACCCTTCAGGGCAAACCAGCTGGCCCCCACCCGTGCACCAGGCCTCTATCCTAAATAGTAAAAGGGTAATATGCAAACTGACCCTAACAGCAGAAAGACTGGGAATGACTGGTCACTATGACACACACTGACCACCAGGGGGAAGACGCTCAATGCAGAAGCTGCCCCCTGGTGGTCAGTGTGCTCCCACAGGGGGAGTTCTGCTCAGCCACAAGCCAGGCTGATGGCTGCCAGTACAGTGGTGGTGGTGGGAGCTTCTCCTGCCTCCTCAGCAGCGCTAAGGATGTCCGACTGCAGCTTAGGTCTGCTCCCTGCTGGCAAGTGGGCATCCTCCGAGGGCTGCTGGGCTGCCAGAGGGATGTCTGATTGCCAGCTTAGGCCCAATCCCCCGGGGAGCAGGCCTAAGCCAGCAGGTGGTCATCCCCCATGGGGTCCCAGACTGGGAGAGGGCACAGGCTGGGCTGAGGGATGCAACCCCCAGTGCACAGATTTTTGTGCACCAGGCCTCTAGTATTTTAATAAAAATTAAGCTGAAGTAGACTGTGATAAGAGTTATATTTTAAATCCTAGAGCAGTGACTTAAAAATAGTAAAAATAAAACCAAGCAGGAATTAAAATGTTAGATGAAAAATATTTGATACCAAAGAAAGCAGTCAATAAATGTGGTGAAGAATAAAGATTACAAGGTACATGTAGAAAGCAAATGAAAAATAACAGACATAAATACAATCATAGAACATTAAATGTAAATTATCTAAATACCCCAAACATAAGGTAAAGACTGTCAGACTGGATGTGAAAGCATGATTGGACTATATGATGTTTATAAGAGGCACACCTTAAATTGAAAGATGCAGAGATTGAAAATGAAAAACAAAAAGGTATGGAAATAGTAACCATAAGAGAGGTGAATAGCTATATTGAATACAAGGAAAAGAGGGGACATATGTAATACTTAAATACTTAAAAATATTATTACAAAGAGGACATCAAAATGATAAATTCTTAACACATTAGGAAGATATAACAAGTATATAAATGTATACATATCAAATACATACCCTAGTAATACATGAAGCAGACACTAATAGAATTGAAAGGAGCAATAAAAAATTCAACACCCCATTCTCAATACTTTGTAGAAGAACTGAAGAGGAAATTTACAAAGATATTAGTGAATTGAACAGCACTATCAACCAACTTGGCTTTGCTGAGATAAATGAAACACTGCATTCAATGACTGCAGAATACAAACCTTTTCAAGTTCATATGTAGCATTCTCTGGGATACACCATAGGCTAAGTCAAAAAATAACACTAAATTTAAAATGGTGTTTAAATTTAGTTAAGTGGTGTTTCTCTTAGGGACATTTTAGCATGATTACATAATAAGCCCTTGTTATCCTATAGTTCTGAATTAAGAAGCAATAGCATTTGGTTGAAGGTAAAAGGAATGATTTGGATGTGGTTTAGTGCTTAAAAATCAGTTTACTGCCCTAACCGGTTTGGCTCACTGGATAGATAGAGCATCAGCCTGCGGACTCAAGGGTCCCAGGTTCCATTCCGGTCAAGGGCACGTACCTTGGTTGCAAACACAACCCTGGTGGGGAGTGTGCAGGAGGCAGCTGATCAATGTTTCTCTCTCTTCGATGTTTATAACTCTCTATCCCTCTCCCTTCCTCTCTGTAAAAAATCAATAAAATATATTTTTAAAAAATCAGTTTACCATATAAATATGTCAGGATAGTATTTTTGTTTGATAAAGACCAGGGTGAAATTTCCCATTATTTAAACTTAATAAATTTCCTATATTAGATTTATGAATCATGTAAGTTAATCACTACTTACATAACTGGTTTAAAATTTAAAATTATATGTATTAACTTAAGTTTATGTATATGCATAATGAAATGAAATGATAACTGAAATGATAATATGTCTTTTTAAAGGTTTTAATTTTATTAAATTCTTACAATCATAAAGATTTGATATATAGTGGGGCCTTGACTTACGAGTGTCCCGACTAATGAGTTTTTTGAGATACCAGCTGCCTCTCGGCCTATTTTTTGCTTTGAGTTGATAGAGTAATTTGAGTTAACGAGCTCCTCAATGAGCTCCTTAATGAGCTCGGTCTCAGAACGAATTATACTCGTAAGTCAAGGCCCCACTGTATTAAGTAAATTATAATTTCCCAATTCTTTTTTTTAAATATATTTTATTGATTTTTTACAGAGAGGAAGGGAGAGAGATAGAGAGTTAGAAACATCAATGAGAGAGAAACATCGATCAGCTGCCTCCTGCACACCCCCCACTGGGGATGTGCCCACAACCAAGGTACATGCCCTTGACCGGAATCGAACCTGGGACCCTTCAGTTGGCAGGCCGACACTCTATCCACTGAGCCAAACCGGTCAGGGCATAATTTCCCAATTCTTTTCTTACTGTAAGATTTTAGACAAATGAGCCAGGTAATAAGTTTTGAAAGCCTGAAACATTTCTCAGTAAAAACAAGACACAAAACACTAATAAACATGATTGTATTCTGCTTTAAATTGCAATAGATTAACAACAAAATGTGTAATTATCTTTGCATGACATCTATCTCACCCAAAGTATACAAATAGAAATAAATATGTGTTTTTTTTATGTGTGTATATATCTACTTCAGTTGCTAAATTACCTGTGTTTAGAAAGAGAAAAATATTGAAACAATCCTAGTTTATTTTTGTTACCTAATTTTTCTGTGTATGTCTGGAAAAATAGTTTATTTTGAATAAAGATGATTTTCATACAAATATTTAATTGTGTAAGATATAATAAATAGAAATATGTTTAAAGAAAAATAAATTTTTTTCTTAAGAAATTTCTAACAGTTTATTTATAGTACAACTTAATATGATATATAAATTGTTTAATATACTGATAAATTAATTATATTTTAAAGCTATAGGTACCAGCTTAAATTATTATCTATTTATATATCTGTGAATGTTTTATATATATACTAGAGGCCTGGTGCACGAAATTTTGTGCACTGAGGACGGCAGGTCATCCCTCAGCCCAGCCCGCACCCTCTAGCAGTCCAGGACCCTTTGGGGGATGTCCAACTGCCAGCTTAGGCCCACTCCCGGGGAGCCAGCCTCAGCTGGCAGTTGGACATCCCTCTTGCAGTCCGGGACCCTACACTCCTTACTGTCCACCACGGCCGCTCAACTCACCAGCCATGAGCCCGGCTTCTGGCTGAGTGGCGCTCCCTCTGTGGGAGTGCACTGACCATCAGGGGGCAGCTCCCACATTGAGCATCTGCGCCCTGGTGGTCAGTGTGCATCATAGTGACAGGTTGCTCATCATTCAGTCGTATTAAGGTTTTTTTATATAGGATGTGAAAGAATAAATGCTATATCCAAATTACTACACAAATAATATAAAATAAAAATTAGAATAAATAACAGCTATTTTATGCTTAGATTGTGGAGTTTCCTTTGTAACAATTATTTTATTAGACCATAGTACATTTTTACACTTTAATCAGCTTTTTAAAAATTCCTTGTTTTTTCTTAATTTATTTTAGTTATAATTATTATTTTTATTGTGATTTTACAATGTCTAATATTATTTCTGATTTTAGGTGGTTATGATTTATAATCTTGTCTTCTGTAGTTATCAGTCTTTATTTTGCCCTTCCAAAATTCAGAATAATAACTTTGTTCTTTTACCCTACAAGATAAAAGAAAATAGGAATAATTAAGTTTGTTAAAATTTGGTTTTCTAAAATTAATTCAAAACTATAATGAGCGTTTCTGTCCTCCAACATTGATATTTATTTATTTTTTATTTATTTAAAAACATCTTTTTTGTTGAAAGTACTACATGTCCCCCATTGACCCCTTCTGGCCTGCCTGTGCCCCCATGTCAGGCCTTCACCACACTATTGTCTATGTCCATGGGTTATGCATATATACATTCAAGTTCTTTGGTTGATCTCTTCCCACCCACCCCAGCCTTCCCTCTGAGATTCGACAGTCTGTTTCATGCTTCTAGGTCTCTAAATCTATTTTGCTCATCAGTTTATTTTGTGCATTAGATTCCACATATGAGTGAGATCATGTAATGCTTGTCTTTCTCTGACTAGCTTATTTCACTTAGCATAATACTCTCCAGGTCCCTCCATGCTGTCTCATATGGTAAGAGATGCCTCATTTTTACAGATGCATAGTATTCCATGGTGTAAATGTACCACAGCTTTTTTATCCATTCACCAACTGATGGGCACTTGAGCTATTTCCAGATCTTAGCTATTGTAAAATGTGCTGCTATGAATATAGGGATGCATATATTCTTTTAAATTGGTGGTTTGGGTTTCTTAGGATATATTCCTAAAAGTGGGATCACTGGGTCAAATAGCAGTTCAATATTTAAAAGTAAACAAAAAATAACACCACAAAACCTAATAAACCCAAAAGAGTTTATCTTCTAGGTGAATTCTAGAGAAGTACAATGTATTAACAAAAATACATATTTTTAAATATGTTTTTATTGATTTTAGAGAGAGGAAAGGAGAGGAAGAGAAGCATCAATGATGAGAGAGAATCATCAATCAGTTCTAAGCATTAATAGACTAAAATCAGACCTCATATTTGCTTTATCGGTATTGCAAAAAAAAGGACCATTTCCATGAGAAAACAGTTGAATAGGATATATATTTACTGCTCCCAATACAACCCAATTATGGCAAGCCTTGGAGTCAGGTATCCACAGGCAAGCCAAGTCATGCTGTGATTTGACTGCTACATCACCCACCCCTGGATCTTTGCACTGGAGAATGTAACATACAAACCCATCAGAGATTTCTCGGTGATGAATTATTCAGATGCCTACCAGTGGTGCCTGGCTCTGAAGCTCTTGCTCCAGGCACCAAGAGGAAATGAAGCAAAAGCCTATCCTCAAGTGAACATTTCACATAACCATCAGTAGTAACCTTTTTGGTTCTAAAATAATTTTCAGTACTCAAGTAGAGAGAATATATAAACCCATTAATTTTTAAAACAAAAAAAGTTCTCAGAACATATATTAAACTTCATTGCTATATTTGAAATAAGTTGCAATATAAAAAACGTGTCCATGGAAAAATTTAAAACTGCACACTTCTTTACTAGAATGTGTCAATGCTTAGTTGATGAGAAAGCACAACTTTAGGATTTCCAGAAATAACAACATAATCCCATACTGACAGTCCAAATTCCATTGGCCAATTCTTACAGCTTTCCATAGAAATTTTTTTAAGAGAAACACATTTCATCTTTTTTTTTTTGGATAGGTACAGAAGTTTTAAGGTCACAAAATCTAGTCAAGACAATTATGGATTTAGCCAATCCAATTACCAAAACACAACAGAAAATTGCCAAGAAGCAGTCCTCCAAGAACCACAAGCAGCAGTTGGCCATGACTGTGCTACCAAGAGCCTGTCACCAATCTAGAGCCAGCCCTGGCTGAAGATGGCCACTGCCCCTGCACCTAAGTGCTTGGACAGCAGAGGGGAAGTCTTAGCCACTCCCCCTCAGAGGCTGCCCATGAGGTGTGACCAGGTGTTGGGTATCGCACATATAGCCATTTTCTCAGGAGGGTGCTTCCGGTGGATGCAGAAACCAGCTCTTTAAGAAATCATCTGTAAGACTTTATAATTTGGTCTTTTAAGTTAACATAATCTTGATCCAATGGTAGAGGACCGGGTTTTATTTCTTTTTTTCTGCCTGAGATGTTAAAGGCAATGAAACATGTTGACTTCCTATATCTGCTGGAAGCCCCTTCTATTTTGAAGGCCCGGTGAACACATGCCCCATGGGATGCTTCTCAAGGACTTGGTATCAAA
>NW_005871090.1:3441801-3464361 GCF_000147115.1 Myotis lucifugus | reverse complement strand
AACTCATTATCGGAGATCAAATTAAAATTTAAATAATTGTAGTATTTATTGACCACTTAGTAGCTGCTTTTATTGTCATTGTATCATTTAATTCTCCCAAGAGTTTTAGGGAAATCCTCTTATTGGTCTCATTTTACAAATGAGGTTAAAGAGCTTGCCCAAGGTCCTGGAGTTAGGCACTGGCTGAGCTGAGATTAATCTGAAACTTGAGAGATGCCAACGTCCTAGACTGAAGTCCTCACCCTCTCCTTCCTAGAGGTAGAAGACAGCTCCGCACCATCATTTCATGTTTGTAAATTGAGTTTTCTCAATTTACGTAGATACGGTCTTCCTTTATTTCCATTGCTGACGTTTGGTCTTTTTGCTTTTAACAAGGAAACATTTCCTTTCACACCTTTGTCTTCTTATCTAGAATTCTCCTCATCGATTTTACTCCAACCAGCTCCCCATCTCTGGTTCCTTTACACCTTCGTTGAAGAGTCAGCGCCTGGACCACTCCTTATTTTCAGTTCCCTGCATGTACAAACCAACCTCTGAACAATGTCAGAGTAGCCCATTTCCCACCTTCCGCATCACTGTCCTGGGAACTGCCTGAAGATAGAGACCAGTCTGATTTACTCCTGTTTCTCCAGGGACTAGTTCTGTTTCTAGTACCTAATCGGTGCCAGAATATAGTTGTAGACTAAATGAACAAAAGTGAGTTTCTATAAAAAAGGCATATGTAGTATATGACTTTGTACTTCCATTGCATAACTAACTGTGTCTGCTGTATAGAAAGTGTGCAAAACGTTTGCTAAATGAAGTGGTTCAGCAGATAAGAGGTTTTAGCCAGAGTCCTAAGAAGTAGCAGCTTTATGGGAAATTGTAAGCTTAAGTATCCCCAAAATGAACATATTTCTTTTAAAGCATCTTTAAGAAATGAAATGCCCTTGCATTCTGGAAGGAACAGAGATATTTCCATTTTATATCTAATGAGGGATAAGATGTACTTTTGGCTTTTTCCCATTTGAAAGCCAATGTATTCACTTACAACACTGACCTACCCGTTATTTGGAATCAAAGTTAAGCTTAGAGCTATATTTCTATTTTCCCAGCATCTATTTCACATTGAAAGAAAAGAATGTGGAATTCCGTGTTTTCATACATGCACACCCAGTGAAACGTCCTGAGACTGAAAACCTTAGGTGGAGGGCAGGGAAAGAAAGAGGCTGCCACTCCAGTCTGGCAATTATCAGAGTTTATTAACAAGGGAAACTTACAAACGAGTCATATCATGGATAGCGGCAAGATGAAATGGATCCCCACACCACTTGGCAGGTGCCAAGGAATTATATATGGTAAAGGGGGTGGGGAGTATAGTCACAGGTACTAGTATGCAAATGCTATGAAGCATGGAAAATTACACATGTGACCAGGTCAGGACAACAACTTCTTCCAGGAACTAGAACATAGCAGGAGGCAAGGGTGGGGTGCCAATTTATATCAGAACTAAGGGCCCAGTGCACGAATTCATGCACCTTGAAAGGAACTGTGGGCCACGAGGCTGCGGTGGACATAGGGGTGGGTCTTGGCCCATCCTCTGTTCCCCACCTGGCCCCTCCCACCATGGCCCCTGGTCCCCTGTCTGCCAGCAGCCCCACTCCTGCTGCTGCTGCTCTCTCCCATGCATTGACAGCACTGGCCACGCTCGCACCCGCTGCTGGCGCCGGCCCCAATTGCTCCATGTTGTCAGCGGGTGTGAGCAGCAGCTGCTTCCCCGATCGCCCCTCAGGAACAGGAGAAGGTGGAGAAGCTTTCAGGGGTTATTGGGGTCGGCAGCCGTTGCTCACAACCACTGATGGTGCGGAGAGATCGGGACCAGTGCTGGGTGCTGGCAGTGGGTGCGAGCGGGGCTGTCACCAGTGCGAGCGGGGCTGTCACCAGGTGCGAGAGGAGGCTGCCGGCCCCGTTCACCCCTCGGGAGCAGGGGAAGGTGGAGAAGCCCTGAGGGACAATCAGGACTGGCAATAGCCACTCACACCCGCTGATGGTGCCAAGTGATAGGGGCTGGCGCTGGGTGCCAGCAGCAGGTGCGAGTGTTATTTTTAAGAAAAACTGAATTTATTTAAGGAAAGGGCTGCACAGCACTGAACCAAGAGGCCACTGGGTCGATGGTGACAGCAGCAGGAGCTGAAGTTTCATCCCTACCTGGTATATGCAGTCACTGGCGGGAAGCTCTTGTCATCAGTCAGTGGGTCTTGGGGCTGCGTTGATGGCTTAGAATCCGGATGGAATGTGGATGTGCGATCAGGTGATTTTAGGCCAGTTTTAACCCTTTAGATGGTGTCCAGCAAGTTTTCCTGGTCTTGGTCCTCCCATGGCAGGAAGCTTGGACAAGTCTTCCTGGTCACTGTCCTCCTGTGGTGGTAAGCTTACAATGGGCAGTGAAGGATTACATTGTCCTATAGTCCTAACACTTTCCAGGACTTGCCTTGGGCAGCACGTGCGAGCGCTGGGCAGGACCATGGCGTGCGGGAGCAAAGAATTTTCAGTAACCACCAGAGGCTCACCCCAATGACAGCGACCAGCACCCTACCTTGGTTTGGCACCCCCGCTCACCTACTCCACCATCCCACCATGGCTAATCCCTGCCATGTTCTGTGCGCAGTACATGTCATAACAACCGGTTGTTTGGTTGTTCAGTTGTGCCACCATTGGGTCTATTTGCATATTAGGGTTTTATATATATAGATGAACATCAATTATGATCAGATAGTCTCTAAGAGGGGTTTATGGAAAGCAACCTGTCTGGCCTGGGTCCAGCCTATAGGACAGACAGCGATCATGACATGGAACAGTCTCTCCTCCACACCATGTCTAAACTCTCAGGCTGCTGGAGCCTTGTGTGAGGAAGAGGTAACCATGCAGGCCAACTTCATTGCCATGACAACTTGGCTGGTGTCAGATCATCCAAGAATGATGCTCTCGATAGCCACAAGGCCAGGCAGTGACCACCTTGTCCAATCTTCTCATTTCATAATTGAGAGAAAAGGAGACCCAGGGAGGTGAATTTCTTTGCCCACAGTACTACAGTGAGTGGCAGAGTTAGAACTAGATAGCAGTGCTCTAGAATCTATGCATCATTCTCTTTTCAACACGATATTGGTGTCCATAAACCATTGATCGAGTTTCTACAGCGTTTTTGGGAATAATGGTGTTGCTTCTCTTCCCTACTTTTTTTATATCATGAAACAAACTCTACATATCCTGGACTCAGCCCATCATGGGTCTACCGAGAACAACAGATGAGGGTCCCGGCACCTCCAAGCACTGCACCCAGGAAGAGCAGGTCCCCTGGGCACTGGCTTCTCTGCTCATGAAAGAATTATCTTAAGTTCAGGATGGCCAAATCTAGCAAGCACAGGTGAGGGGAAAAAGAAGGTTTCATGTCTTTCATCTCAGACCCTGGACTGTGAGACCCACTACAGACCCTGCAGGATTCTCAAACTGATTCCCACCCAGCTGAGAGCAGTTCAAGATTGCTTACATCCCCCGCTCTTGTTCAGTTAAGAGCTTGTTTGCACCCATTACAACCATCAGCTTCAAACTGACAGCTTGACTCCCAGATCAAGTGCCTGTCACACACACAATGCAGGAGTTTCCTAAATATTCGATGAAAGAAAGAAGAGGGAGATGCAGATAATGATGGAGCTGTGTGTGTGTGTGTGTGTGTGTGTGTGTGTGTGCACGTGCGCCTGTGCGTGTGGAGGGGTGAGCTCATGTTCAACGACTCTGACATCATAGTAAACCCTGCATATAAACGAAAAGGTGTGGCCAGCCTGGAGTCTTTAAGCAGAAGTGAGAGGCACTGAAATTTATTTCAGGCCATCCCTTGGCGGACATAGTCACTGCCTCCTCTTCTGCTTCTCCCAGGCTGCTCCATGCAGAGCACTGAGCACTGAGTGGGAGTCGGGAGCCAGGAGCCCCAGAGCCAGGATCAGGAGCCCCAGAGGCAGGATCCGTAGCCCCTCTCCCATCCTGCACTTTGGTGCTGATCCTGCCCCCAGCCGAGGCTACAGCAGAGCCCGCCTGGAGGAAAATTCTGCCACCTCCTGGTGGTGTGATGGGCCTCTCCCCAAAGACCTGTTATTTTGTGCGTGGCTTTCAGCTGCAGGGCAGAGCTCTCTGGGAACAAATTATAGGAACCATTTCCCCAAATGCCCTCTGTTGACAGAGTTCCCACCAGTCAGAGCAAGGGAATTCATCTCAATCAATTCCACTGCAGCTGGTGTCAAGCTCCGAAGCCCTTCAGAGGCTCCCACACCACCTCTCCCAAACACTCTTTTTTATTAAATATATTTTTATTGATTTCAGAGAGGAAGGGAGAGGGATAGAGAAATAGAAACACCAATGATGAGAAAGAACCACCGATGGGCTGCCTCCCGCATGTCCCCCACTGGGGACTGAATCCACAACCCTGGCACGTGCCCCGACAGTGAATCAAACTGTGACCTTCTAGTTCATAGGTCGATGGTCAACCACTGAGCCACACAGGCCGGGCCCAACCACTCTTCAACCTCACCTGGCAGCTTGATTCCTAGGTAAGGGGCTGAATGAAACACGTCTGAGCTGTGTTTGTTTACAGACAGAAAGATATGCTGTCCAAAGACAAACTTTGACTAATGGCAGTTTCTGCTAAAGATAGGATTCTGGGTGGGGGAAACCCAGCACCCTCTCCCCCAGAACCGCTGGTGCTCTGTTGCCAACCTCCTTTGTAGTCCTGGCTCTGGGCTACTACACGGAAAAACCTTCCGAGGAATGAATGATTGAAACGAAAAGATTTTTTTCAGTTACATTTTCTGTGGGAAAGAACTTTAATTTTTTTTTTATAACCAGGGCTCTCAGGATACTTCAGGAATGCCAGCTGGACCTCTGACTTTCAGGTTTGCTCTGTCATTTGACTAATGGAAAACTAAAAAGGAGACGAGGATTTAAGCCACTTCCGAGCTGCACACAGTGGGCTGCGTGCCAGCCTGTGAGTTAACCAAGAACCTCATCCTATCTCCTCAGGTGACTTTAAAAAATGGCTTGGCAGTGCTTGGCCAACAGAGAGGCGGGGAAGAGGAGGCACTTCACCCCCATGCAAGGGCGTTTTCCCCTTGGTCTTTGGAAAGTACTGGCAGAGGGGTCAGAGTGGAAGAGCAGCCTGTGGGTGGTCTCTGCATCACTGCCCACCTCATCCGCGGCCTAGAGATCCCCCAAACCTAGTTCCATTCTCTGTGGGGTGTGGTCACAGGAACTGCAGGCACCCTCCACTTTCCCACTTACTGCAGACATTTAAGTGCATGTGAAAGTGCTTCAGCTTGACACACACCCCTCCCACTCCAGTGGGGTGTAGCTCACAGAAACATGTGGAATTTGAAAAGTGTTGCCCTGTTCCCTGGCAGCTTTCAGGAAAAAATTGTAGCCAAGCCACATGGGCAGCATGCGGCCCTTAATGGCTACCTCTGCCCTTAGGGGAAAGTGGGAGTCCTTCCTGGGGCTTAGGAGGCTCCGAAGAGCCCAGTGCAACTCCGCTTCTTAATTCCCATCACACTGCACCTGCTTTGTCAATGTCTATCTTGTCTCCTTGTTTTTAAGCTCTGGAAGGAAGGGTCCTTGTTTTTCTTATTCACAGCTTTATCCCCAGGGCTTAGCGGAGTTCCTGACACACAGCAGGGGAGCAATCATTGTTTGCTGGAAGAGTGAATGGAGCAAATGACTTCCATTGATTGGAGTAGTAGACAAACGCCTGAAGCCAGGGGGATTGGGGAAGCTAGATCACTGGCCTGGGTCAGACCATCGTTTTGTGGAAAGAGACTGAATTTAGAGGCTCTTGCTGTGCTAACTGTGTGTCCAAGGCACTTAGGGGCACTTAGGGGAAAGTGGTTTGACAGGCCTGAAAGGAACATAGAGGCTGGTTGGTTTATCTAAGTACATATGGCAGAAATGGGCACCACCTCTCTTCAGACCAGGTCTCCACCAGATGTAGTGGCGAAAAAGGTCTAATTTCTCTACTTTTCTTGAAACAGGGTTATGTCTAATTGCCTTTTGGGTGTTTATGTTGGGGTGGACTCAAGTCAGGTAATATTGCTGCCCAAAGAGTTGCAGAAGCACATTCAGTGAACAGCGCATATACCCACAGCCTCCCACCCACCCTTCCAGGTGCCTATCGCCTGCAGACAGCTGTGCTCAAATGCAATCACTGAAGTAGGGACACAGCGCCCCTCTGGGCTATGATCTACTTCAGGTGTTCTCAGGGAAGCAGAAGCGGGCCTATGACACCCAGTATCCATTAGGTGGCTGCATTGTCTTTCTTTCCAATAACACATTTCTTCCTTCAGAGCAGAGAGCTCTGTGGCAGAAGACAGCCTCCTGCATGTCGAACAAACACCAGAAAACCCCGAGTGAGGCTTTATATCTCAGACCTGCACAGAGCACCATGTCCTTTGGGTTTCATCACACTTCTGTGTGGGAGTGTGAAGATGTGCTGGAACTTTCCTCTGAAACACAGCTGTGGCCAAGGTTGCTGGCTTCCAGACTACTGAGGAACAGCATGGTCGGGTGCCTAGGCACTGGGCTAGTTGTCAGGAGACCTGGTTTTTGTCCCACCTCTTATATTACCTCTCATCCCTTGTCTGTGGTCATGTGATTTGTTTTGGCCAATAGGAGGGGGCCATGCCAGGAAGCAAGTTGTAAGTTGATCCTCAGTGGGTCCTCATGGCTCACTGCTCTTCTGAGTTTGTCAGCACCATGAGAAAAACTTGCCCTGGGCAGCTGCTAGAATCTCCAGAGAAGGCAGTCCCATAGGACCACTGGCCAACCTGCATGCTTGTGAGTGAAAAACAAGTTTTTTGCTGTTGTAAGCCAGAGTTTTGTAGTTGTTTGGCAGTAGGCATCATTACAGCAATATTTGATTAATATGAAGACATTCAAGTTCCTTAATTTTACTTGGATTTTTGTTTGTTTATTTCTGGCCTGAGGTATGATTTATTGCAATAAAATGAATAGATCTGACCATTCTTACTGCACTTAATGAACTTTGACAATGTTACACGCAGCCACCCAAGCAAGCTATTGGACATTCATTTCCCATCATTCCAGCAAATCCTTTCAGATCCCTTCCCAGCAATTCTACCTTTCCCACTCATGAGGCAACCACGCTCTGATTTCTATCACTGTAGTTGAGTTTTACCTGTTCTTGGATTTCATACAGTATTATCTCTTTGTGTCTGGCTTCTTTCGATCAACATAATGTTTTTGTAAAGATTTATTTATGTTGTGTGCATAACTAATTTGTTCTTTTTAGTACAGGTTAGTATTGCATTGTATGGATACGGTACCATAATATACCACAATTTGTTTCTATATGTGCCTGGTGATAGACAGCTGGTTTGTATCCTGATTTAGGGTAGTCTAAATAAAGCTGTGTTGTGTGGACATGTTTTCATTTCTTCTCAGCATATACGTGGAAATAAAATTACTGGGTTACAGGGCAAATTGTTTTCCAAAGTGGCCAACCACATTACTTTTGATGAACAGTGGATCACAGATCCAGTGTCTTCACATGATTGTCAGCATATGGTGTGTTCAGTCTTTAATTTTAGTCCTTTCAGTGATGTGTAGCCACATCTCACCATGGTTTTAATTTTCATTCTCCTGATGAGTAATGGTGGTGAGCATCTTTCAGGTGCTTATTGGCTATTACTATATCTTCTTTTAGTGTCTAAGTCCTTTGACCATTTTAAAATTAGATTTTTTGGTTTTATTATTGATTTGTAAGAGTTTTTTTACTAGGTATACCGATTAATAATGAGGGTTTTTCAATAGATGGAGTTACACATATGTTGATATATATGCGATTTGATATGTATGCTATTTTGTTGTATTGACAGCAAGCTTCAAAACTTCATATGTCAAATTTTCTGAAGGTGTTAACATCATAGATATTTTTACACTTAAAAAATGTCGCATTTCATGCCAAAAAAGAGCATTTGTGGGAAGTTTAATTCATTAATTTGAAGAAAAGTGCTGCTGAAAGTTATTGTATACTTTGGGAAGCTTATGGTGAACATGCTCCATCTCAAGATACTTGTGAACACTGGTTTAAAAGTGATGAATTTGATGTGAAAGACAAAAACCGTCCAGGTCAACTGAAAAAGTTTGAAGAGCAACAATTACAAGCATTATTGGATGAAGATGCATGTCAAACTCAAAAACAACTTTCAGAAAGATAAAACTTTGCTCAAAAAACAATTTCTGATCATTTACAGCAATGGGAAATATTTTAAAGGAAGGAAAATGGGTGCCACATCAACTGAATGAAAGACAAATGGAAAACCGAAAAGTCATCAGTAAAATGTTGCTTTAAGGGCATGAAAGAAAGTATTTTTTGCATCAAACTGTGACTGGCAATGAAAAGTGAATTTATTTTGAGAATCCCAAATGCACCAAAATCATGGGTTGATCCAGGTCAACCATCAACATCCACTGCAAGGCCAAATCGCTTTGTAAAGAAGACAATGCTCTGCATTTGGTGGGATCAGAAGGTGTGGTGTATTATGAGCTTCTAAAACCAGGTGAAACCGTTAATACTGATCACTACCAACAACAAATAATCAATTTGAACCACGCTTTGATCGTGAAACGACTAGAATGTGCCAGAAGACACGGCAAAGTAATTTTGCTTTGTGATAACACACCATCGCACACTTCAAAATCAGTTAACGACGCATTAAAAGATCTTGCCTGGGAAGTATTAACCCACTCGCTATATTCACCAGACCTTGCTCCTTCAGATTACCACTTGTTCCGATCAATGGCACACGCACTTTTTGAGCAGCACTTCAAAATGTACGAAGAAGTAGAAAATAGGGTGTCTGAATGGTTTGCCTCAAAACAAGAAAAGTTCTATTGGGACAGTATCCACTAATTACCTGGAAGATGGGAGAAATGTGTAGCTAGCGATGGACATTACTTTGAATAAAGCAGTTTTGATGTTTCTCTTGAAATTATCGTGTTTTCTTTGATTACAAAATCCACATTATTAACCAGTACACCTGGTATATGTTCTGGATATAAGTCATTTATGCATTGCACATATTTCTCTCAGATTGTTCTACCAATAATGGAGAGCTGAGTTGGAATCTTTGACTATTATTGTGGATTTGTCTGTTTCTTCCTTTAGTTGTGTTATTTTTTTATTTCATGTGTTTTGAAGTTCTCTGATTCAATGCATCACTTATTTAGAATTGTCTTTTAGATTTCTTCTTTTACATTATAAAAATCTCCTTTTTTTGGTCTCTTATAATACTTTCTATCTTAAAGTTTGCTTTGTCTGATATTAATATAGCCACTCCAGCTTTTATTTGCTTATTTTTTATACTAGAGGCTCAATGCACGAAATTCGTGCAAGGGGCTCAGCCATTGCAGCCCCAGATTCCTTGGCCCTCTCAGCCCCTTGCAGCCTTGACTGGCCCTTGCAGCCCTGCTTCATCCAGAAAGTCATCTGGATGGTTGTTCTGTTGTTCCGTCTAATTAGCATCTCTTTTCTTTATATTTCATACTCAAATCCAAAAAAAACCATCATTTGGACACATGTATAAATATTTTTGGTTTATGTCTCAAATATGTAACTGTTTTCAGGGTTACGAAAGTAAATTTCTGTTTGTGAAGGGCTGGTGTTCATTTTGATTGGGCAGTCCCTATGCATTACTAGTTATTAAATATTTTGTAAACCATTTCAACAGGATTATTAGTATTTTACTTGGTGACTACCTCATAGTAAATACTTCGTACATATTTGTTGAAAATTAAGATTCTCCAAGATGTTTGCACGAGATGGCACAGGTTTTCCAGCTGCTAGTCCTTGTTCTAAGCACTGGGATGCAAAGATAAATGAGGTACTGTTCCCAGCCTTAACTGGGATCTATAGATGTATGTTGACATCTATATCCACTCATGCCAACATTTTGTTCCAGGAACTGCTATAGACAATTGCTGCATACCAGTCTCTCCCCAATACACTTGTTATACCTCTTAACTCTTGCTTTTTGCTTTATTGTCAATACTCTCTGAACCTACCCTTGATCATTGAGAGGAAGGACCTGGAGAGTAAATACTCTTTTTTTTAGGTAGACAATTCTAGGCACACTTTCCACAATCCCTCAGAGGATCCCCTGTGGATAAAGCCCAATTACTACCTATGATGTTGATCAGCTCAACAATTACCTCTTGGATTGCCTTTTCCTTCTCTTATGTTTCATTCTTCCCAGCCCCCAGTCCTGTTGACTGGAATCACTTCCCAAAGTAAATTCCCTGAGAGAAAACCTTTTCTCTGCTTTTGGGGAGTCCCGAGCTAAGCTAACTTGTAAACGAGTCATTGCAGTACAATGTCATCACTGTTAATCATCAGGACCATGAGAACCATGGAATTCTTTCCAAAAAATTACATTTGAATTGGTCTTTGAGGGTGAGTAGAAGTAAGGCAGATAGACAAGGCAGATAAGGGCATTCCAGCTGAGAGAACAGTGTAGAAAGGCAAGGATTGTAGGCAGCTTCCAGATGGCCCCCCAGTGATCCCCACCTCCTGAAACTCACACCCTTATGTAGACCCTTTTCCTCCCCTAGTGTACCAGGACTGATCTGTGTGACCTATAGGATATGACAGAATTGATGGTATGTCTCTTTTGAGATTAGGCTATAAAAGACTTCTGCTCCATCATGGATTCTGTTTCTCGTGGGTCATGTGCTGTGGGAGTATACAGCTGCCATGCCATGTGGACACTCAGGTTACTTACGGAGATGCCACATGGTGAGGAGCTGAGGTCTCTAGTCAACAGAGTAAGGAACTACCAGCAATCACAAGAGTGAGCTTAGCAGAAAGTGTGCTAGCCCCAGTCAAACCTTCAGATGACTGCAGCCCTTGGCCACCAGCTTGACCTGATGACAGACTTCTCTGCTAAGCTGCTTCTAGATTGAGATAAAAGATATTTTAGATGATTATTTGTGCAGCTATAAGTAACCTGTGCAGAGAGGAATTGTGAGAAAACATGATGCATGTTGGAGCCACAAGTGTTTTTCTAGGTCCTTTCAACTCTGAAAATAAAATGAAACACATTGTCTTTGGAGACAGAGCACCCACAGATTTTCACTGGTATGTATTAACTGCTTGACTTCTAAACTCTAATTTTTCCACCTGTAGTATGGGATTGGAATTCACAACAATCAAATATAATTGTGAGAGTTAAATAAGATGGTACATGTAAAGTTGAATTATTTTCCTTGCACATGATAAACATATAGTAAGTCTTAGCTATTATTATTCTTTTAAAAAAATATATGTTTTTATTGATTTCAGAGAGGAAAGGAGAAGGAGAGAGAGATGAAAACATCAATGATGAGAGAGAATCACTGATTGGCTGCCTCCTGCATGCCCCCCACTGGGGATCAAGCCCCCAATCTGGGCATGTGCTCTGACCAGTAATCGAATCATGACTTCTTGGTTCAGAGGTCAATGTTCAACCAATGAGCCACACAGGCCAGGCTATTATTATTCTTACAGAATGATCCCAGGCTCCAAACTTCAATTAAAAAGCTTTGTTATAGAATAAGGTAGCAGCTTTCCTTTTTCTGGTTTTATTTATAGTCTCAGCTATTTTCAAGAATAAATTCAACAGAAAATTTCCCCTTTTTTCTTAATCAACTTAGTTCCAGGAGTCTAGGAATTTGAAGAAGTGTAAAGGTATATTCAATACCTTTAATTAGTAACCACTAATACATTTCCCCAATGTGCCAACAGAAAGGTTGAAAGTAATCAGCTGATGAAAGGTTAATTAACTCAATCTTTTATAGTTCAGAACAGCAGAACAGGCGGGCTGTGCTTCAGAACACTGTATTTTGGGAGGAGAGCCTCATACCCACCCACCCCTTCCACCACCACCACAAAAGAGAGAGAGAGAGAGAGAGAGAGAGAGAGAGAGAGAGAGAGAGAGAGAATTCCAATTTAATTAATCTAAGCTGAGAACAAACAAGCCAACAACAAAGCCAGGAAAACTGGCTGACATCTCAGCTTATTCTCTTTTCCTCAACATCTCCCCATTCCTGAGTGGCACTGGTGCTGGGAGTGCTGCTGAGATGCTAGCCTGAGCCAGCCCCGCTCCAGGCAGAACTCTGGATGAAGTGGAGCAGGGGAAGGACAAGTCAGTGCCCGGGGGCCAGTGGACAGTCACATTCGACATTAGATGAAGTTTCTCTGAATGGTCTTGGCCTCTCCTTTTCTCCATCTCCACCACCTTCTCTGATCCCCCTAACAATTCTGTGTTTAAGAGGCATCTTTTCTCTCTGTCATTTCTACCCTATGAACTGAAGTCATGTGCATAAAGTTCCTCTCTTCTCCCTGAGGAAGATTTCAAACATCAGGGAATAGTTGGGGCAGATTTTTGATTGGGTGTCTTTGAACTTCTCAGACCCCAGGAAATGCTGCCTGGGTGGGTGTTAACAAGAGCATGCCTCCAGGGCCCTTCAGCCCAGATGGGCAAGGCAGGGCCAGCAGCTATGTGAGTCCAAGGGAAGAGCTAAACCTCTGGGAAGGCAAACTAACATTAGCATGAATTTTAAATAATCCCATTGACATTAGGGGATTCAATGTAAGGAAGTATTTCCCTTTGCTCCTTTTAAAGCATAGTCCTTACAGCCTGGGCTTTTTCATGTCAGAAGGTTGTCATTATATCAGAACAGCCTCACAAAGAAAATCATTATAGTTGAGTTTTCTTGTCTCCCAACCAGGCTGGGACTGTGTCTTGGGTCTCTCTGATTACCCATAATGCCCACTACCGTGTCAGGATGGGACAGGCCAGGTGCATGTTGGGTGGCTTGATGAGTACACAGATCTGGGAGGCATGGAATGGGTCCCAGCTCCTAGCTTGGACAGGTGATATTCAAGGTGATGAGGGCCACTTGGAGAAATGGTGCCTAGCTTGTGTCCAGGACTTAGGATTTGAAAAAAGAACAAACAAACAAAAACAAACAAACCACAAATAAAAAATAAAGCACTCCTTTTTTCTTTCCTTTTCATCCTTATATCTCAATCTTAAATCTACAGAGAGGGGAGAAAAGTCATGGAAAGGGGTGAGAAAAAAATAGAGGGAAAGCTAAAGGGGTGTAATTCACAGATTGCTGGGTAGTCTAAAGGGCTTGGCATCTCCACAAAAGAGCAGCGCAGCAGCTGACAGAAGGCACACTGCCGCTCCCCAACAGCAGGGCTGTCACCCTGGGCATGAAGAGAGAGAACTGCCTATTATCAGGTGTCCTGGTGTTCCTGTGGGGGCTTGCCTGAGTCCTGGGAGGCTGTGGTGGAAGTGTTCTGTGCCCCTGCCAGTGTGTATCTTAGTAATTTTTGGAGGGATGATCCTGGAGGTTAGGGATCTCTATTTTCACAGATATCCTCTGGTCCACCGACTAATTCCATGAAAAACATGCCCCTACTGGTGACTGCAGGGCAGTGTGTCCTTCCTATATTGTTTTAGTGTGACCGTCAATATCACAGGGACACTGGCCCAGAGTAACTAGCGTTGTCCAGATGCTGAAGGCAGGGGCAGACGAGGCTATGACACACTGGACTCCTCGGAGCCACCAGGTTCACTTGTGCCAAATGAGAGCATCAGATTGAACGAGTTCATTCTCTCCTTGTTCCTTTGTCAGCGTGAGATTTACTTTATATCAGCTCTTTATAGTTCTAAATTGTGTGGCATGAAAAATGCACTGCCACGCTATACCTCAACCTTTGGAATTAACGGCTTTCTAGGTCTTACTCCTTTCAAACTTGGGTCACGACCTGCAATTTTCTAAGCAGCTGTTCCTGCTCAAGCCATACCCAACCCACCTTAATTTATGGGGGAAAAATCTGAGTCGTGCCTACAGAAACTTGAAACGCCATCAAACACTTTCTTTTGTGTACACACAGCTATGGGCCCATACCATAAACTTCTACAAGCAAATTGGGGAAATGGATCATTAGACAAACCACATAATCGTAATTAGTTTCCACTCATATAATGTTTTCAGTGTGCCAGGCACGCGTGCCATGTGTTGTATGTATTAACTCTTTTCATCCTCCCAACAACCGAGGGAGTGGGCTTTCTTTTCTGCAGTTGAGGAAGGACACTGGCCATGGGCAGGCAGGGTGAGTTGGATGTGCCTCTGGGTTCCTCCAGATACACCCTCCCATCTTCACAATCCCTGGAATTCAGTTCTGCTGCATCCATAATTAGCCACAGGGAGAACCAAATGCTACAGGCTTAATTTCTTTTTCTCTAAACCTCTCTGAACTTCAGTTCCCTTCTCCGTAGAACGATAGTAAGTTTATTTACATAGCAAATTGCAATGGGCACTAAAATAGATTAATGGGAGTGTCTGGCACAAGGAAGGATCCCAGCTAATGCCACTTTCTTTCTCTCCTTGCATCTTACTTCTGCAGAATTAATTCCCTCTCCCCCGCTACCTGATTCCTTTTGCTTGCTAAGTCCTGCATTATCTATTACTTGTGCTTCCCCAGAATTGATCTTTTCTCACCTTTCTACCCAACTCTTCTGGATTCACCAACTTCCTTAGGCTGAGATGCTGCAACCTTCACATTCTTTGCAGAACAGCCCATGGGGCCTCCGTCCTGGGGCTTTGAATATCCTGTCCCTTCCGGCTCAGCACAATCACATCACAACATCCAAGAAGAGTCATGCAACAGCAGCAGCGACAAGAGTCAGAGGAGGTCACTGGGTTCTAATTATAAATAAAGCAAGGAAGAGTTGTATAATTAGGTTGGAAGGAACAGAGTTACATCTGCTTTAAGGGTTGTGACTCAGACTGACAAACGATAGGAAATTCAGGGTGGCAGATGTCTCATCAACTTTGCCTTTGATGGCCTGGTTTGGGGCTGACATATTGTTCCCCTTCAAGGTATTTGGAGCTTCTAATTTCTGGATTTTCATTTTTAAGGCATTCACAGAACTTTATACCTGGGAGACTGATGGACTCCTTTGAAACTTAAATAACCCAGAGGAGCCATCCAAACCCGTGGGTGGAATATGTATTCCTACATTTTTAAAAAGGCATATTATATACATCAGAGACTTAGATGGCTCATTAGGGAGGGCTTGGTGGACTATGTAATTCAAGATTTAATGTGCAGTCCACGGGCTAAGCTTACTGGGGCCATACTAAAGCTGTTTTATTTTACTTTATTTTCCACAATAACATTTAAAGCCTAGAGCATTTACACGAAACGACTGACATTATTTGCATAGTTTCATTTTTGAAACCGAAGCCTTTTTCAAGTTAGATGAAAACCAGGCATACCTGCAGCCAATATGCCTTCCACAGAACTTAAATAACCTTGGTAAAAGCTCCCACTTTTTCTTCTTTCAATTTACAAAGCTGATACTGAGTTATGTTAACTTTTGTCTCTGGAGGATTTTCTGTCCTTAAATTCCTATAACACAACTTTTGAGATTCCTCATAGAAAACAAGCTGACGTTGGATTAAGGTATACAAACATGTATTAATATTTTACTCTTTAGCGTATTAACGATCCTTTATTGTTTAGAGACTTTTTATTTAAAAAAAAGGAGGAAAGTGGTGAACAGGATTTGGAGAGAAGCCAATTTGATGACCACAATTTTGGAAACTATATATTTAAGATATGAGAGGAGTGATCTGAAAAGAGACGAAACAGCTCTCTGTACCTCATGTGGACTCTAAGATCCGAATTTTCCCTAGTCCCTGCTTAGCCCAGCTCTTTCCTTCATTTATTTTCTGCCAAAATTATAGACGTGAAACATATTTCTCACATTGTTGCGATCCCAATTGGCCACATAGAAATATCCAAACTACTAGTGGGTCCATATGGCTATTGAGCATCACTGAACATTTATTTTTTCTGAACCCTGGGGAGCTACAAAGAGAAGCGAATTCAGTTCTCCTCTGGAGAAGAGCAACCTCTCCTCTCTCAGTTTATGGAGATATTGAGGGTGCTGCCGAGAGCCTGGGAACATGAGCTCTTACCCAGAGGCTCCTGACCACCCTGACAGTGCTGCCCTGAGAGAGCAGGTGCAGGGAAAGACGTGTTTTAAAGCAGTATTTAAGAAGCCGTGGAAAGAGCTTCGGAGCTACTTAATACTCTGAGAATGGAAATAGAGAAACATGTTTCCCTTGAAAAAATGAAGAAGCATGTGTGAACATTTCCTTCTCTAGATTGTCCTGAAAACTGGAAAAATGTTTGATTTTTATTTTGTTTGTTAAATTCTTACCTGAGGATATGTTTTATTGAGTTTGAGAGAAAGAGGAGAGAGAGGGAGAGAGAGGGAGAGGGAGAGAGAGAGAGAGAGAGAGAGAGAGAGAGAGAGAGAGAGATTTTCACGTGAGGGAGAAACATTGATGAATTGTCTCCTGTATTCACCACAACCGGGGATCAAACTGGAAACTTAGGTATGTGCTCTGACTGGAAATTGAACCCACAACCCCTTGGTGTATGGGATGATGCTCCAACCAACTGAGCCATCTGACCAAGGCACATTTGATTTTCTTTAACCAGCTGTTTCTGGTAGCATCAGGTACAATGTCACGTTCAAGAAAGAAAGGGTGCCAATCTAGCCAATCACTGTGTTAGATAGTTCACATACATCTCTTATTTTTTCCCCCACCACCCAGCAAAGAGGTAGATATTGTTCCTATTTACAGGTAAAGAAATTGAGACAAAAGGAGAGAAACTTAATGGTGATTTATGCTGCATTAGCAGTTGTTGTCTTGGTTCTTCAGTTAACTAGCTATGTGACCTGTTTCAACTCGTAGAGAATCTCTTTCCCATTTTTCTCCTTTTTCAAATGACTGAGTTTGATTGGGCTCTTGTATATTAGAACTTGGACTCTAATATTCCAAGTATTATCTCTAGATTCTGTGACACACCACAGAGCCATCAAAGCATCTGGTAGGACAGAGCCAGGTGGTCCCCAGCACACAGGCGAGCCCAAGTGCCATCTGGATCCTGCACTCTTAGATCTGGGGGAGTCACTGTAAGGACAGCAAGTTACTTTGCACAGAAAACACGAGGTGTGAGATTTGTGGTCAGCAACTGAAGTAGCCTCTTGGCCACTACTCAGATGTCCCTGACTCCTTTGTCTAGTTGGACAGGGAGCCACGTTCTTCTACTTTATTCTCGACTGATAAACTAGCTTCAACCTGCTGGCCTGACCTCTGCCTTTCTTTAGTCCTTTGTAGCCTTCTTTCTCTATCTTTCTCTTAACTCTGGCCGCATTTATTTTGTGTAAACCTCTCCTATAAATCCCCAGATTACTCTGCCACTCTTAAGATGATACACTGGGCGATATGTTCAGAATGAAAGGCTATTGTTAGTTACTCCGCGTCAGGCCTAAAAGGATCCAATCCCGGGATCCTTGTGTTTTGAGTGAGCATCGACATTTAGAACCCTGGAGTAAATTATTTTATAGTACATTTTCTGCAAACACTGTGAGCTCTGGTTCCTGGCATGCTCAACTTATGATCTTTAGTTGGGAATAAATACTGAGCTCAGCTTTAAGCTTTTCTCTTGCCCAATCACTAATATTGTATCAGGCAGCCCTATCCCTTGTGTAACTAAATCCTTTAATTTTTCTTTGCCTGTGTGAGGATTTTCTTTTAAATTAGAAAAGCAATATCTTATAGATTAATTCATTTTTTATTTTACTAATTTCTGGGCCAGGTTCTTCCATCTTTTAGAATATACTGGTGATGCTAAGAACTACTTAAAAATGTTTTTAAAAAATCTATGGGTATGCCCTAACCGGTTTGGCTAAGTGGATAGAGCGTCAGCCTGCAGACTGAAGGGTCCCAGGTTTGATTCCAATCAAGGGCATGTACCTTCGTTGTGGGCACATCCCCAGTTGGGGGTGTGCAGGAGGCAGCTGATGGATGTTTCTCTCTCATCAATGTTTCTAACGCTCTATCCTTCTTCCTTCCTCTCTGTAAAAAAACAATAAAAATTATTTTTAAAAAATCAATCTCCTCATGCCTTCAAAAGGATTTAAAAAAATTAATAGATTCATTGGGGTAGGATTGACCTTGTGTTCCTGTGCCATTTGGTTTTGTAGTAATGCTTGACAAGGTTAGCACCCCTCCTGGGACGGTCTCCCATTACCTCTTTGCAGCCACATTACCCCTGCTGAATGCTCCTCCCACTCAGAGCTGCCTTTCCTCCCTCCCCATCAGGGGGTCCCTTTCTTTCCTTCAATCCAATTTTGAGATTTCTAAAGACTAAGCACTGGGCCAGTATATTTTCTCTCTTTTATCTCTTTCCCTAAGTGATCTAATCCATTTTCTTTGTTTTAAATACCATCTTATAATGATAACGCCCACTTTTATCTATCTAAGCCAGATAGTCCCTTTGGGCTTTAGTCTTACTTACCAAACTGTCTCGATGCTATTTCCATTTGGCTATCTCACAGACATCTGAGACATAGCTGTCTAACATGGAAAGTTGGGTTCTCACCCTCCCCTCATTCCCATTGTTGCTGTTCTTAGTGCTGACTAGCAGCCAGCCACCCATGACTTCAAGTCAGAAGAGCAGGGGTTCACCTATGTGCAGGCGTCCTCTCACCAAATACAATCATTAGTGATTTTTTCCATGTTTAGTACTTTACCTTGATATTGTTTTTCAATTAAATTTATTGGGGTAACATTGGTTAATCAGATGAGGCAGGTTTTGAGATCATCAGTGATTCTGATGGATATGTTTCATAAATTGAATCTGACTCTCTGTTGTCATTTTCTTTAGTCTGCCTTTGGCTGTGATCATCATGGTCTTCATCTGGATTCATGCAACTGCTGTCCCTGCTCATAGGTCAGCAGTGGTCTTTGTGTGCAAATCTCACAGTTCTATTTTCACTCTACATAAGTCCTTTCCATGGCACTCTTTTTCTTATATTCTTATCAGGCAAAAAAGGCAAAAAGAAAGAAAAACAAAAACAAAACACCAAACCTCTGTTGTTTATTTTTGTCCCTCCCCCTGCCCCCAATGCAGAGACATAACTACTCCGCCCCCAATGCAGAGACATAACTACTCCTCTTTTTAGTATGGGATTTTGCTTTGTGACCTTGCTTATACCCCATGAGGTGACCAAGGGCTTTCCAAAATGAAGCCAGCTTCCTGATTGAGAGAAATTCTGGTAAAATTTTCAGAATAGTAAAGTGTGCATATAATCAGAAATGGGGAGGAACTGAAGAGTCCTTTGGCATGTCCCTGCCTTCCTTTCACCAATATTACATGTGTCAACCTGCCAATAACAGGTGCCAACCAAGGAGCATTGATTTTCACTGCAACGATGATATCAGTGCCACTGATTCAAATGGAAAACATGTCAAGGGCAACAGATTCTAGAATGTACTGTGAATGTACAGAGTGAGAATTTACTGTGTTTATCAAGCTTCGCCTTATATTTGGCCTTCCCCTTCATTGAAATTTCACTATTACTAGGGGGAAGATGGGGTGTTAGCCTGGCTCCTCTATGGAAATTAATTGAAGTTCTTCCTCACATTTGGGCTGGATAATTTAAAAATTAATATACTGTGCAGACAGCAGTGCCTAAAGGTTATAGAGACTGACTGGTGCGCTGCACGCATTTGAGTCTGCCAAGCAGAATAAGAAATAGATAAAGCTAAATTACAGACCTATTAAAAATAAATTAGTGGTGCCAAAAAAGCAAATTAAGATGCAGATAATCAATCTAATTTCAGGCTCTCTGGTGAGTGTTAGTGCTTAATTCTTCTCATGTTTGATGAAGGCATCTATTAATTAAAAATATTTATACATAAATGAGCCTACACAAGGTCTTTATTTCAAGAGGGATCAATTTCAATTAATATGACTCTCAGAAGATGGCCTTGATTTTATCGTGAAAGGCAAGACCTGTTTTCACGCCATCAAATTAGGGCCCATTTCCCTAAAATATCTTTGCCAGCTGAAGAGGGCACTTGCCTCACTTCCCTCCACTTCCATTTTCCTGCACTTTCTCTTCTGGCCTTTTGTGACTAATTCTAACCTATCTGTCCCATGTCCTTCTAACTCTATGATTGGTCTTAATGAGGGGCTACAGCTGAACATCAAAGCACAGAAAAGAGCTGGATTCATGACTGATTTGGAAGAGAAAGGGGGTTAAATGAGTAGAGAGATCATGAGTGAGAAGGGAAGGGGCCTTCAGAGAAGCGAGTGGACATAGCTGGGAGCCCAGTCCTTGAGCAAACATACAGGAAGGAATTATGGAAGGATTTGGAGTCCTGTGAGTGTTAGCGGATATGAAATTTATGGATCAGAAGGAAGAATAGGTCATTGTAACACAATTTTCTACCTGATATCATTTTGCTTCTTTGTACTCAATATATTGGGAAAGAGGATTACTACCTAGGTGCCAGAAGCCTGGGCCTAAATGAAGTTTAGCCTTCACATCTGTTCCTCTTACCCAACCTCAGAGAATATCTCAGCAGGGAGGCCACCCAGAGCTGCGTGCTGCACTCTGGTCCTTCTGGAGTTAAAGGAGTTCACGGTTTTGCAGCACCGGAATAATCAGAGCCACGGAGGCCAATCCTGCTGCTATATCTCACTGCCCTACTTTGTAGCAGAAAAGGAGCGAGTCAGAGGCTGGAGCAAAGCAAATCTTCCCAGCCTGCTGCAAGTCTTGCTCCTGCAGTTTAGTGCTTGCTAACAGTGGTAGAAAGAATGGAGGAAGGGAACATGCAGATGGATGGTCTTTTGAACTCATTTTTTAACTGAAAAAGTCATACAACTCACAGAAAAAAGTAAAAATAAAAAATAAGAGTAAACATAGGGTCAAAGTCAGTCATTGCTTATTTTTTTCAGTGTAGGATTGATTGCACAGAGGAAAAGTTGTTTGCAAAGAAGACAGAAAAAATAAATAAGTGAGGTGCAGCTCTGACCAAACATTGAGCCTCGCAGTTCAGAGCAATAAGTGTCACAGGATGCAATCAACGTGGGAATCCTTTCATGTTCTCCTGGGAACTAAGAACTGTTATTATAGCAGGGCAGAGCTCTGGCCTCGATGGGCCCTGATCATATGGCTTGAGCCATGCACATTTCTAGCCACTGCACATGTTGTTAGGGACAAGCAGCCATGTTTCTGCCAGTGTCTCTGTGGAAGGGCTGGGCAGCCCCTACCAGGCCGCCTCCCTGGTGATCTCTGCCCAGCGATTGCAGGCAAGGTGCTTCTCCCACTCGGTGAAATTCCACCTGAGATGTTCAATTTAGTGCTTTATGTTATACCTAGTCTGTGTAACAAAAACAACAACCCACAAGTCAGCAATATTTATTAAATAGCCTGTTACGTTCCAGGCTGGACTATATATATAGAGAGAGACTAGAGCCCTGATGCATGAGATTCATGCATTGGTGGGGGTTGTGGCCTGTGGGGATCGGCCTACTGTGGGAGCTCTGCTCATCTTGGTCAGTCCAGTGGCGCTCCTACTATGGAAGTGCACTGACCACCAGGGGGTAGCTCCTGCGTTGAGCAACTGCCCCCTGGTGGTCAGTGCACATCATAGAGACTGGTTGAGCATCATTCTGGTCGTTCTGCCATTCGGTTGCTGGACTTTTATTATATAAGACTAGAGGCCCGGTGCACAAAAATTTGTGCACTGGCGGGGGGGGGGTGTCCCTCAGCCCCACTTGTACCCTCTCACAGTCTGGGACCCCTCCGGAGATAACGACATGCTGGCTTAGGCCCGCTCCCGGGTGGCAGAGGGCAGGCCCAATCCCTAGGTACAGCCCCTGGTCGGGCTCAGAGCAGGGCCGATTGGGGGGTTGGGGTGCCACCCCCTGTCACACTCAAGGCAGGGTCGATGGGGAGGTTGCTACGCCACCTCCTGTCATGCACAGAGCATGGACCGATCAGGGGGTTGGGGTGCTGCCCCCCTGTCACGCACAGAGCAGGGCCCATCAGGGGGGTTGGGGCTCCGTACACTGTCACACACAGAGCAGGGCCAATCAGGGGGTTGGGGTGCCGCCCCCTGTCACCCACAGAGCAGGGCCGATCAGGGGGTTGGGGAGCTCCCCCCTGTCACGCATAGAGTAGGGCCGATAGGAGAGTTGGGGCACTCCCCCCTGTCACACTCAGGGCAGGGCCGATGGGGAGGTTGCGGCTCCACCCCATCACACACAGAACAGGGCCCATGGGGGGTTGGGGCACCACACCCTGTCACACACAGAGCAGGGCTGATCAGGGGGTTGGGGCGCCTTCCCCTGTCATGAACAGAGCAGGGCGGATAGGGAGGTTGTGGCCTTGCCCCCTGTCACACACAGAGGCACAGGGCGATGAGGAGGTTTGGGCTCTGCTCCCTGTCACGCTGCTCCAGGGCCAGGAGGCCTCGTGGCTCTGCTAATGCAAGCAAGCCTCCTGTTTGCTTCAAGCTGCTGCTGCTGGCCGCCAGTCATTGTCTGGCAGTTAATTTGCATATCGACCCTGCCTGAGTCAGATGTGAAGGAGTAGA
>NW_005871090.1:3397177-3441701 GCF_000147115.1 Myotis lucifugus | reverse complement strand
TGGCTCCTAACAGCTCGCCTGCCTGCCTGCCTGATTGCCCTAACCCAGCCGTGGGCAAACTATGGCCTGCGGGCCGGATCCGGCCCGTTTGAAATGAATAAAACTAAAAAAAAAAAAGACCGTACCCTTTTATGTAATGATGTTTACTTTGAATTTATATTAGTTCACACAAACACTCCATCCATGCTTTTGTTCCGGCCCTCTGGTCCAGTTTAAGAACCCATTGTGGCCCTCGAGTCAAAAAGTTTGCCCACCCCTGCCCTAACCACTTGCCTCCCTGCCTGATCACTCCTAGCCACTCTGCCTGCCTGCCTGATTGCCCCTAACTGCTTGCCTGCCTGCCTGATCGCCCCTAACTGCCTCTGCCTCAGCCCCCGCCACCATGGCTTCTTTGGGAAGGATGTCCGAAATGATGTCCAGAAGGTCATTTGGCTGTCTGGTCTAATTAGCATATTATACTTTTATTATATATATATATATATAATTATAATTCTCTCTCTCAATTGTTCTATTAGGACTGCTGTACTTTTCTGTATTTTTTCTATCTCATTATCCCCATTTGTCTCCATGGGACTAGAGCAGTGGTTCTCAACCTTCCTAATGCCATGACCCTTTAATACAGTTCCTCATGTTGTGGTGACCCCCAACCAGAAAATTATTTCCGTTGCTACTTCATAACTGTAATTTTGCTACTGTTATGAATAGTAATGTAAATATCTGATATGCAGGATGTATTTTCATTGTTACAAATTGAACTTAATTAAAGCATAGTGCTTAATCACAAAAACAATATGTAATTATATATGTGTTTTCCGATGGTCTTAGGCGACCCCTGTGAAAGGGTCTTTCGACCCCCAAAGGGGTCTCGACCCTCAGGTTGGCGACCCACAGGTTGAGAACTGCTGGTCTAGAGGGATTATTTTCTTTCCCAAAGCACTTAGTTTACCTGGGGTAAGTAGTATATGCCCCGGCAGGTCCCAGCCACTGTGTCAAGTCAAGATCTCTGGCTGCTATGCCCACGTGGTTTTGGGATCTTCTCTCTGAGGTGCCAATGCAGATGAGCAGTGCAGATGCATAACCCTGCCGACGCGCTGCATTGCTAAGACCCGGTACTATTTTATGTTTGTGTATTTTTGTGCCTCTCTATGTGTATGCATAAAAATAATGCTACTGTTATGTGGCAACTCGGAGATGTAGAGGAATCTGCCAGGAGATTGGCAGGTGACTCAGGTGCCTAAAACTTTTCTTATTCTGCGTTTCCCCAAGAGCTTCCAGCTTCGGAGCAAAACAGAAATGCAGTTTACATAAGTGTGCAGCGAACATCATCTGAATCACTGCTAAGAATTTAGAGACAATGCTAGCCTCTCTTTTTAGCATTGTAAGGTATACTTCAGACTTGCCAGAAGGTGGTGGGGTGTCAGACGACACCTGTCCCTATATTTTACTCTTTGCTGCTGTGACCTGACCACCTTGTGTTTAGAGGTCCTGCTGTTGGGGCTGCCACGTGCTCTCAGTCATTTAAGGCTGCAGTGGCTTCGCAATGTGTCACGTAGGCCTGGCCGAGAAGTGGAGTGTGGGAGTGAGTGGCTGCCACATTGTGGTTCATACCATCTTCTCCAGTTTGTGGACTCACCTAATTGTGGGAGGAAATGGCCTGGCCTGCAACTGTTTCACTGTCTCGTGATCCTCAGCTTCTGCAGGACAACAAACTTCTAGGGTCAAAGGCGACAAGGAGGGATAGAGATTTCAGTCCATCCTCCTGGCCTCCAGTTCCTGCGTGTGGGCTCCATTTTGTTCTTATTCTTTCCTACCTTAAAGCCATCTTCCCTTACAGCTGCCTGATTTCCTGTGGACTTTAACCTCCAGAATCAGGCTCAGACCTGGAAAAAAATTACACACATGCCCTGCCGGTGTGCTTCAGTGGTTGAGGTTCAATTCCCGGTCAGGGCACATTGCCCAGTTGTGGGCTTGATTCCCAGTAGGGGGCATGCAGGAGGCAGAGGATCAATGATTCCCTCTCATCATTGATGTTTCCATCTCTCTCTCCCTCTCCCTTCCTCTATTTGAAATCAATAAAAATATATTAAACACACACACACACACACACACACACACACACACACACACACACCCGAGAGAGGGATGTATCTCAGGTCTTAGGTTCACTCGAACTCTTGGCTGAAGCAAAGAATGACCACTTGACTTGTAATTCTTTTAGCAAAGTGGTCGGCAGTAGCATGCAGACCTGCCTGAAATCCACTCAGTATCTGTTGTCACT
The DNA here is from genome assembly GCF_000147115.1 of Myotis lucifugus. Classification (NCBI taxonomy): domain Eukaryota; kingdom Metazoa; phylum Chordata; class Mammalia; order Chiroptera; family Vespertilionidae; genus Myotis; species Myotis lucifugus. The sequence goes on along the minus strand of NW_005871090.1, from coordinate 3,439,423 downwards.
GCCCCTCCTTGCTTTCTGGTGGCAGGAAGAGTGAATGACAGTGTGGTTCAGTGGGCAGGAGCCGCTTTGTGAAGTTGGAGCCCCAGGTCTGCAGAAACCCAGCATTGGCATCTAGGAGGGATGGACACTAGTTGCCTTTGTCCCTTCAGCACCTGCGGCTCACCAGCCTCTGCTTTCCTTGCCTGGACACCCTTGGGGAGGGAGGGGGTCAGTGCTGGGGGCAGAATGAAAGCACAGCGATGGCAGTGAGCAAACAGTGGAACCTGGTCTTCTGCTGAGTTGCCGGTATTCCCAATCACATATTAAGAAACATCCTCTTGCTTAGGTAGGGTGGGATACCATATGGAAATTGTCACCTCTGTTTTCTCTTTTCGTTGGACTTCCCTCTTTCCCTCTAGTTATACAGGTAATTTTGCCTCAAAGGAGAGATGTGTAAGGCAAGGCCAGAAAACCAGAAATAGCCTGCAGATCTCCCAAGCTTTTGTGTTCTAATATCTTTGACTCTTAGGGAAAATTGAAGATGTGAAGCTAAGAAAAAGAAAGAGGACTAGAGCTTTGCTCCTGTCTTTAGACTAGAAAAGTGTTTTCTTTGATCCGAGACCGAGAGAGGAGGCCAAAATGGATGGGCATGAAGTAGCCTTCCAAGAGGGCATTTGGAAGGTGACAAAGCCCTGGAGAGATACTGGCCACATGGTACATTTAGGAGACAGGCCTCGTGCAGTCTTGCAGGAAGGTTCTTAGGTCCCTGGTGAGGGTCATGGCAACAAGGCCATTGGCTTAAGGAGCCTCACTGACCAAGTGGAAGACCTTCTCTGAATAACCTGAGTGCAAAGACTCCATCTTTGCCTATGCCTTACCAACCCAGGCCTCTAAGTAGACATAGTCCACTAATATTTGGGGATATATGCCAGCCACGGTTCTAATCACTTTACAACTATTAACTCATTTAATAATCATATAAACTCTTCAACCTTCCTAATGCTGCGACCCTTTAATTTCCTCATGTTGTGGTGGCCCCCAACTATAAAATTATTTTCATAAATTACAGCTACTTCATAACTGTAATTTTGCTACTGTTATGAATCGTAATGTAAATATCTGATATGCAGGATGTATTTTCATTGTTCGTGACCCACAGGTTGAGAACCGCTAAGGTGACATTTTACAACCCATTTTATAGATGGAAAACTGAGGCCACACAACCAGGATTCAAACTTAGACAGTTTAGCTGTAGGACTCATGCTTGTGTTGTCTAAGTAAGTATTTCTTTTATGTATACCTGCGCTTGCAGGCATAAAGTCATACCCACTAAATAAGTAACCATGTTTGCAGTTAACATATTTTATCTTGGCAATTCTTCGAGAGGAGAATCAGTCACTTCCTCTGAAGGTGAAAGCAAGATATGCATACTCAGATCTGCTCACAACTCTTGGGCAACCTAGCAGGGCACAGAAGTGAAGGTGCAAGATTCTCAGAGACCTGTCTGTGGCCTCAACAGTATCATGCTCTCAGCTAAGAATCTGGAACATAAACCCCCAATAAATACCAGCTGCTTTAATGATTATGATGATGATTATAGTCATTATGACTCCAGAGAAGGCTGCACAGAGCCAGTTTGCCAACACAGAATGTCCCCCCGCCCCGCCCCCAAGATCCACATAACCGTCATAAGACTGGATTCATCTGATGTCATCACAGTAATCACTCCGCCTTGCTTGGGCTTCTCAGTCCTTAATTCACATCTCCATCCTGTTGTGGAGGAACACAGTCTGATTCTCTAATTTAGGAATTTGGTGTACTAACCCTTTCAAAAGTATTTGTATTTAAGAGGAGACAGCGGTGCTTAACGAAAATGAAGGTATGTTATGATGGAAGCACTGGATTCCATAGAATATTTGATGATGAAATAGCAGGATTCAATTGCTGTGATGTATTGGGCTTATCGCAGCCTACTGGGTCTTCCCTGTGACCAAATTCTTGCTCCACACATCCTCTTCTGTCCGCCTTACAGGCAAGGCACAGCAGTATGGATCAAAAAGCTAAAATGTGGCTGCATAAGTGGGGGTGACTGTGAACATTGAAGACAAACAATCACGTTGGTGATATACAACTGAAACATCATGGCCTCTTAAAGCCAGCTGGGAAGTAGCTCTGTTTTCACAGAGGAAAGGGGGGGAGGGTCTGGCTTGTTGTGTTTTTCAAAGAAGGAGGTGCCAGTGGGGAGAGAGTTTGCCAAGAGCAACTATTCCACAGGCGTGTATCATGGAAGGGATGCTGCCCGAAACATGACTATGTGGTTAGAGAAGTGTCATTTGGGGAAGAATGACATGAATCAATAAATGAGTCCCAGTGATGTTAAATTCCATTGCTCAACTGATTCTTTGGTAAAGACTGGCTAATGTATTTGATCAAAATGAGAACATACGGTGTTCAATAATTTTTGTGGAAGCTACTACAATACCTTAAATCACATATAATGTTTAATAAAGATTTATGGGGTCAGTGAAGATAATGTATGTATAGAAAAATTGACAAGCAGTGACTTAAGTAGTTCACTCATAGCATAGTCCCAAAACAGATGTGTGATCTTGGCTTAGCTTCTCAGACTCTCAATTATCAGATGCTTCCTCCATAAAATACAGCAACACGGCTAGACAATATTTAGGGGCCTTTCCAGCTAGATATTGACATAGGAGCTCATCCTGTGCTTGAGCACCTGCAAATGAGAGTTGATAGTTACTCACTAAGATGTCATGCTTCTCCCTTGGGTACATCTACCATCAGATCAATGGCTACCTGGATACAGTCTCTTTCCATGTCTTTTCCTGCATCTCCTGCAATGACCCACCATGCCTGACACTTAGCAACTGCTGAGTCTTAGATGAAGATGTTTCTTTGCTTCTAATTTAGCGTCTGCTATAGGGTTCCATTGTGACAGGTGATAAAAAATTAATCCCCTTAAGTTCTCACATGTCTATGTGGATTCATACTATCAGTGGAAACATGTACAAATTACATAAATTTGAGTGGTAAGTCTTAGATTATTTGTTTTAGAGAACATGTTCATAGAGTGTAAAATTCCTGAGATTTTGATAGTTGTGCTTAGACATTTTAATCCTCCATTTTAGTTCTGTGACTCTTACTTCAATTTTTAGATAAAAAATTATATTTTAGAACTGACTAATTGATTTATAACTATATCTCTCTTCCCATTTAATTGCCCTGTAACCAAATAATCCAATGATGCTAACAATTTCCTTAGTTTTCTGTTTGTTAGTAGAAAAATATTTACTTTTAAATTTGATTTCATGTTAAACTTAGAGAAAATTCAATTTTCACTTATTTCTCCTCCAGAAAGAAAATGTTCAAATGTCAGCTATTTGTGGACTTTCCCTGACTATTTGGCTTGTGACAGATATATGAGAATTTGACAACTGTGGTTTTTAACAGCCTATCTCAGAGGTGAGAAATACAATGAGTCGACAGGACCAAATGCTCTCCCACAGTCCTCCACAGGATCAGTTGCCTTGAACCAATAGTTTTTGTGGAGAAGACCACCACCTTTTCTGAAGAGCTACCCTACAGAGAATCAAAAAAGTTAAACCTCACTTCTCAGCTCACTTCTGATCCCAAGGGGGTAGAGGTGCCATTGTCTTCTCAGCCAGGAACTTACAATTTAATCTATAAGCCCATGAGGCTAGTCCAGTGATGGCGAACCTTTTGAGCTCGGTGTGTCAGCATTTTGAAAAACCCTAACTTAACTCTGGTGCCGTGTCACATATAGAAATTTTTTGATATTTGCAACCATAGTAAAACAAAGACTTATATTTTTGATATTTATTTTATATATTTAAATGCCATTTAACAAAGAAAAATCAATCAAAAAAATGAGTTTGCATGTCACCTCTGACACGCGTGTCATAGGTTCGCCATCACTGGGCTAGTCTCTGGTGTTGCTGTAGAAGATGATGGAGGATTGATATGACACAAGCAGGAAAACAGAAGCCATGAATATTACTTGTAGCCTCCCCCAAAACTGGAGTCTCAGGGAGCCCAGACACAGCCTTTGGTATAGGTTCCAGGTGGCAGAGAGCTCTAGACAACCTCCCATCCTGTCCTATATATGGGATACTGAATGTTCCCACTCCACACTGATATGATATATATATGTGTGGTGTGTTGGTCTAGGCCAGTGGTTGGCAAACTCATTAGTCAACAGAGCCAAATATCAACAGTACAACGATTGAAATTTCTTTTGAGACCCAAATTTTTTAAACTTAAACTATATAGGTAGGTACATTGTTATTAACTTAATTAGGGTACTCCTAAGGCTTAGGAAGAGCCACACTCAAGGGGCCAAAGAGCCGCATGTGGCTGGCGAGCCGCAGTTTGCTGACCATGGGTCTAGGCTAAGATGCTTCCTAACAGACCAACAGATAAGTGACTGTCATCTAAAATGGCACTAGAATTTAGGCTAATCTGCTGGGTCTTTGAGGTGTAGGGGATTTGTTGATTACTTGGGTTAGATACTTAAAAATTCTATATATTTTTTTTTTCATCAGCACAGTTATCCTCTGTAGAAATTAGACTACAGTCAAGGTTGTAGTATGTTCTGTCTCCTCCTGAGGCAACCATGGATACACACTACTCAGATCTCTCTTCAAGGAAAAACTTGTGGTAGGAAACACAGATAGCTGCCAGTAGGCAGCTGTAGCACTTTCAGTATTTGCTGAGGCATCTGAGCTGAGGCCACGCTATTCTTGGGCTTCTCTCACTAATGTCTCGCCACCATGGGCGTACTAGGACCTGGGCTTTTCTGCTCAATGTTGGACTCCTCAATGACCCTTCTTTGCACTGGAGCTCCCCATTGGGTGGCTGAGACTTTCTCAAAGCTGTACCACAGTCTGAGTCACTTCCTGCACAGTCCTTCTTCCTCTTCTCCGCTCACTGTTTTCAGATCTGCATCAGGGTCTGAAGACTTTCCCTTAACTCTTTACATTTCACAGATGTTACCCTCAAGAAATCTTTCGTACTTCTAACTTTGTCTTGGAATCTACTTCCCTGAGAAGTGTGTTGGAAAACATACACTTGGAAGATTGTTTTTATACACTCACCAAGTAGGATCCTGGAAGAGGTCCAGAAAAGCTTGGAATGATTAGCAATCACCTGCATCTTAGGCTCAGATTATGTTCAACCGAGGCACTAAGGGGAAGTCTGTTGATCCATGTGGGAATAATAACCCAGGGAGTGGCATTTCCAAGTCAGGAAAAAGTGTCATATATGGTCATTGGGGTCAATAAATCTGTACCCCTTTTCCCCATTGGTGGACATAAGCAGTGTGTGGAGTTGGCCAGAGCTGGCATCTGTAATTGCAGTTCATAGGTTAGGAATATCTCACCCAGGACTGCAGAATTGATCTCAAGCCCCTTATACTCATTAGGAAGGACATATCATCCTAGAACATTCCACTAGCATGGTATGCTTGGCCTTAGGGCCCAGAATTTATATTGGACAATTAATTTCAATGGAAACTACTGGCTGATGTATTTCAAAAGAACATACCAGGAGACGGGATACTAGTAGCAGTGGTTTGGGAGACATGTTAACGGCTATCAACTCTTCCCAAGTCCCAGCATAGTACAGGGTGGGGAAAAAATTGATTTTCAGTTGACCATATGGAAAATAATTTAAAATACAGTAATTAATAAATACTAATATGAGAATAATCTGTGTTTATATACTCACAACTATAAGCCTACTTTTGCCCCCTCCTGTGTAATAGATGCAACAGCATGACAAATTAAAGGCCTCCAACTGTTAGAAATGCAATCAAGAATGCAGGGTGGCCTGCATGACAATTCTACCAGAGGCATCCAAGTGCAAGACAGGTGGTAGGCAGCAGTCCTTTTATCACCAGCACCACTACATCTACCTGGGGATTCAGGTATTCCAGTCCTACCCACCATTGGGATGCTTCTTCCAGGTAAGTGAGACCTTATGTCTGATGACCAAATGATAATACGAACATGTTTTTATTTCTAGATGATCACTAAATATCGGTTTGGATATAACTTTTTTATTTAATAATGGGTCCATGTGATTTAGATAAATGAACTGTTCTTGTGTTTTCTCCATCCCTATAGAAATTTCTGAGGTAGAAATATTTGACAAGCATGAAAAGAATCTACAAGGATGGCTTGTTGCTTGCTTCCTTTGTTCCTTTTCATTCTTTCAGGTTTAATTTGAAAACTAGGTATTAGATAGGCAATAAATTTTTAGTCTTTTCTTGTATGAGAAAACTTTTTTTAACACGAGAAAGGCTTATAGACACCTATCTGATTAAAGTTGATATTTTAGAACTGACTAATTGACAAAATACCCAATAACCAAGAGTTACCATGAGTTCATATGAGTTTAGTAATAGGTTTGGATAATTTTTCTTTTATGAATCACAATAGTATATGTAATGTATATACTATATATGTACATGGATATTTGTATATATATGCACATGTATATTTGTACACAAATTATTAACATGTGTATAGGGTGAGAGATAGTATTTATTCAGAAGGCAATGTTTGGTGTTCATGTGGAATATTAGAGCCTCTCATAGCTATAGAAGCAACAGATGTATCATTTTCATGGCTAGCACCATTCTTTAAGAGAAGAGAATCTTTATTTAGGAAAATTCCTTGAAGAGCTTTTTGGGATGGAAAGAGAGACCCTGAAGCATGAAGACAGAAAAAAACCAAAGGCAAGAAAGAAAGACTAAATTGTTTTGTGTGATTTGAAGAGAAGAGATTGTTTTCACCCTGGAGAGTATGACATGAGGAGGAGAGATGGAATAAAGCAGGGATGGGGGGTTGATGTGTATTAGGAAAACCTATAGGATAGCATATTCTTTAAAAAAACCCCATGGGGTGGTAACTCAAGGCTTTTTAAGAATAATGAGGAAATTTTTCAAAGTTTCTCTTTACAAAATCTCTGTAAAAACCATTTCATTTGTTGTCCATAAATCTTCAGTAAAGTGAGAAGGTTTTAGTGGGGTAAAGATGGTATACATAGGATCACGAGATGATTCATGAACCAAGAAAGCAAGCAGTGAAAACATAAAGCTTTGGAAATTCTCAGAAGTCTTGGGGAGAGTTCCAGAATCTATAGACAAAGAATGGGTGTTGGTGGTGGGGTAGTAGGAATACTTAGGAAAACATTAGCTAAATCTCAAAAACACTTTGAGACTCTAGTTAATATTTAGGTTTCATTCATTCATCTACTCAGCAAATATATGTTGAAGATAAACAATATGCTCTCCTTGATCCTGGAGATGGAATAATAAACAAACCATTGTTTCTGACCATGTAGAGCTTACATTCTATTGGGAAAAATAACAACAACAGTTAATAAATAAAAGAGCAACAAACATAGGCAATATGATGTCAACTACAAAATGAAGAAAAGGAAATGAGTAGAATTTTAGAAGTGTTTTTTGTTGTTTTTTTTGTGTTTTGTTTTTTAACATAGGGTGCTCAGGAAAGGCTTCTCTAAAGAGGTAGCATTTGAGCAAAGCCTTTTGTAGGGGAATAACTCTTATTTGGAAGCTTGCTTGATGCGTCTGAGGAACAGCAAGGAGATGAGGATGACTACAGTGCACTGAGTGAGGAATGAAAGGCTATAGGTGAGGTAGAGATGTAGCTGTGAGCCAGCTTATTAGAGATCTGCAAGTCCTGGAAAGGACTTTGAATTCTATGCTAAATATGGTAGGAACCTATTGAAAGGTTCTAAGTAGGAGTATGATGAAGTATTACTTATTAACCTTTTCAAAAGCTCACTGGCTGCTGTATAGAGAACAGTCCACAGGAAGCAAGGGTGGAAAAGGGTCGGTTAGGTCTACTGTATGATCTAACTAGGAGAGAGACTGGCCTGAACTAAGATGGTGGCGGAAGCAGTGAGAAATTGTTTGACCACCAATATGTTGTGAAGGAATCTTTAATAGGATTCACTATGGACTGGATATGAGTTGTAGAAACACAGAAATCAAGGCTAGCTCTGCGGACCTTCAGGGGCCTTCATCTAAACAGTAATGATAGCTTGGATGGGAATTTTGACTTTTAGATGATTTCTAGCAATCAATTAAGACAAGTAAATTAGCACTATTTTTATTTAAAATTTATGCGTTTGATGATGCTAATGATTGTGGGTATAGTTTATAAGAACAAAAATACTTTTTACAATTTGCATATGATCTAACTGCCATTCTTAGTGATTGAAGGTTATGAGCAATTTTTTGGAGCAATTCAGTGTTTATGATGTGAATAATAAAGAGTTGGCTCATTTTCTATCAAGTGTTTGGTTATCACAGATTTTTATATAAAATAAATACATAATAAAGCAGAATAAAAAGTATTGCAATAATCAAGAATCCTTATCGATTCTATAATAACACGTTCTACAATTCAAAGCTGATTTTAATTTGGAGAATCTCAGTTTTAACATAAAATATGCCCTCTTAGCAGGTTTTCAAGTATACGACATTATTGTTAACAGTTAACACTATGTTGTACTGTAGATCTCTAGACATTATTTCTCTTGTATAAAAGAAACTTTGTTACCCTTTGACAAATAATTCCCCATTTCCCTCCCCCAGCCTCTGGCAATGACCATTCTACTTTCTGTTTCTATGAGTTTGACTATTTTAGATTCCTCATACAAATGATATCATATTAAATGTTCTTCACAAGGAAAATGATAATAAATAAGGATGGCGCTACAAAACTTTTGGAGGTGATGGGCATGTTTATGGCATAGACTATGGTTATGGCTTCAAAGTTGTATACCAAAAAAAGCCCACAATACAATGAGGTTTTCACCTACCAATTTCAAAACGGAATGCAGTGCTGCTCTTATAATAAAGATCTATCTAGCTTAAAAACAAATCTAATTTTTTACTCTTTTTATCTTTGGGTCTTGGAACAATTCACTTAGCTGCAGCTTAATTTCAATACCAGTTGAATGAAATAAAGATACCTACCTGGCAGAGTAGTTATAAGGATTTGTGGATGATTAACCAATGCCTACCATATAAAAGGATGCAAGTGCAAATGTATTTATTGATTTAGTAAAAATACTGTGATACTGACATTTTTATTTGGCAATTGATGATGTTTATCATACCTTGAATGTTTGATTATTTCTCTAAAGTAGTGGTTTTAAATCCTCACAATTTTGACTCCAATGGAACATTTGGCAATGTTTGGAGACATTTTTTTTTACTTTTTATTTTTATGACTAGGAATTGCTACTGGCATCTAGTAAATAGAAGCCAGGAATGTGACTAACAATTATACAATGCACAAAACAGCCCCCCCCCCGCCTGCCAGCTAGATATTACCGTCTAAAATATCAATCATGCCAAGGTTGAGAAACTGCTCTAAATCATACTCAGGTCAGACTATTGTTCTCAGTTGTTATTATATTTTTGTCCAGTTGACTTAGGCATTTAAGAATGGTGACATGAGCATCAGTGCCCCATAGCATCTTCATTGTCTTAAGGAAATGCTAGAAATCCATTTGTGGTGTGTGAAATACTGGATTAGTGCTCAGCAAATACTCCCCTCTGTTTCCTGTTGTGGGCATTTGTGGCCACATCACTGATGCCATGATCATTCATGTGATTTGCTTTGCCCAATAGAACATTAGATGTAATGCAAGTAGAGGCCTTAAGTGAGTTTGGGTGATTTGGCTTACCTTTTACTCTTCTGCCATTTGCCATTAGAACCTTCCCTTGGTCCACAAATATAAGAGACACATGGGTCAGACCCAAACCCAAGCCCAGCCCAGCCCAGCTGATGTTCAGCCTGAAACAGAACTGCCTGAATAAGCTCAGCCCACATTATTCCAGGTGCAGACCTGGGACTATGAGAAATGCTGTTTTAAGCCAGTCAGGTTTGAGATGGTTGATTATGCACCATAATGGTGGCAATAGCTGAGTAATACATGATGTATTGAGAAGACATCATTTACTAAGTCTACTGCATATCCAATGGACTTAAATAGATTAGGAAAAGTAGCAATTTAAATATGGAAAGGAAACAATACAGTAAAGTGGAAATGTTTATTATCAACAAGTGTTCCTACAGATCCTGACATTGCATCTGGCAAGCACAGGCCCAGGAATTCAGAGATGGTTTTGACATGAGCTATTGGAACATTTAATTATTATCAGACCTTGAATGTTTGAGCATTTTCTAAAACAGCAAGTAAGAGGAAATGGTTTCAGTAGCGATTATATATTCTCAATAGTGATTGAGGTATTTTTTACTCCCCTCCTCAATACACACAGACTAACAACCAAAACATCAACAACTTTCGGCCCATATAATAGATGCTATAAAATTGGCCCTTAGTTATAACTTTCTGGAATGCTATTTCTCCATTTTCAAGGATTCCATAGTCCAACCAAACCTGCTCTTTTTCTCCTTTACTTGTAACATGCTTACTGATAGGTTTGCTAGGCAGAACAACTTTGAGGGTAAGAACTTTGTGAGCCATCTGTTGTGGCATATGTGCTTCTGTAGTTATGCAATTTTTGGCAGTGTCATAATTCTGATTTCAAACTTTATTTGAGTAAAAAAAATAGCAATTGTGATGACTTAGCATTTGTGTGTATGTGTCCATGACTTAGCATGCATGTGTATATTTAGGATGAGTGAAAGATCAAATTAAAGTGGTGAGTCAGAACGTTCTGGGTCTGGAAGGAAGATTAGAGTGTGGGCAGCCTGGAGGAGGGTGACTGTACAGATGGCAGAATATGTGCTTCATGTGCCAAGTGAGTTTACAGAAGAGCAGCTTCCCTGACAGCTTAGAACTGAGCTTGTATGTTTTGAATATTAGCTGCAGACCTATGACTAAGAAGCCTATGTTGACTTTTTAAATTAAACTTTTTATTTTGAGATAAGTGTATATGCACATTAGACTTGTAAGAAAAACAATGATTCAATATATTCTTTACCCAGTTTTTCGCAATGACAACGTCTTGTAAAGCTATAGTAAAATATCACAACCAGAATGTTGACATTGACACAGTCAAAATACAGAATATTTCAATCACCAAAGGATCTTTCATTTTGCTTATTTATAGACACACCCAGTTCCCTCCTGTCATCACTCCTCCTTAACTGTTGACAAAGATTATTCTGATTTTCATTTCTTTTGTTATTTCAAGAAAGTCATATAAATGTCACATACAGTATGTATCCATTTTGGATCAACTTTTTTACTTACCATAATTCTTTGGAAATTGATTTAGATTGTTTAGTGTATCAATAATTTGTTCCCTTCTATTAGTGTCTAGCAATTATTGATTATGACAGTTTATGTTTTGCAAAGACTTAGTATTCATATCTTGTGCATCATTCTTGATATTGGTATTTTGTGCCTCCTCTCTTTTTTTCCTTTTTAGTCTAGCTAGGTTTGTCAATTTATTAATCTTTTAAAGAACCAGATCTTTGTTTCATTGACTTTATTCTATATTTTTATGTTTAACATTGTTTTCTCATATAATTTTTATTATTTTCTATCTTCTGTTTACTAGTATTTCATTTTTATTTTTATTTTTTTTGCTTGAGATGGAAGTATAGTCTATAATTTCAGTCTTTCCTTCTTTTCTAATATATGTGTTTAGGGTTATAAATTTCCCTTTCAAAATGCTTTAGTAGTGTTTTACAAATTTTCACATGTTATGTTTTTATTTTCATTCAGTTAAATGTATTTTCAAATTTCCTGTGGGACTTACTCTTTACATGGATTATTAGAAGTGTGTTGTTAGTTTCCAAATATTTGAAGATTCTCCTTTTATTTCTCTGGTATTGATTAATAGTTTGACTCCTCTGAGATGGTAGAATACACTGTATTCAGGTTTATTTTGTGATCCAGAATATGGTCTATCTTAAGTTCCATAAGTGTTTGAAAAGAATGTACATTATGCTATGTTGAGTGAGTTGTTTTAACAATATCAATTAGATTCTGTTTGATGGTGTTGTTGAGGTCCTTTATATCCTTACTGATTTTTTGTCTCATAGTTTTATCAATTGTTGAAAGAGGGATATTTAGTTTAGTTCTAAACTAAAATTGTGGCTGTACAAAGAAACAGCAATCCTAAATGACTCACTAGATCAGATGGACTTAATTGACATCTTCAGAACACTTCACCCCAAAGCCATGGAATATACATTCCTCTCAGGTGCTCATGGGACATATTCAAAAATAGACCACATATTGGGTCACAAGCAAAGTCTCCACAAATTCAAGAAGATTGAAATCATAAAAAGCTTCTTCGCAGACCACGATGGCATAATGTTAGAAATAAACTACAATAAAAACAACCCAAAATACTCAAACACTTGGAAGCTGAATAGCATGTTATTAAATATTGATTGGGTTACCGATGACATCAAAGAAGAAATTAAAAACATCCTGGACACTAATGACAATGAAAACACAACAATCCAAAACCTCTGGGACACAATGAAAGCAGTCCTGAGAGGAAAGTTTATAGCTCTACAGGCCTATCTCAAAAAACAAGAAAAAATGGTAGTCAATCATCTAACTCTACAACTCAAAGAATTAGAAAGAGAGCAACAAGAAAACCCCAGAGTGAGCAGAAGGAAGGAGATAATAAAGATTAGAGCAGAAATCAATGACATAGAGACCAAAAAAACAATACAGAAAATCAATGAAACCAAGAGCTGGTTCTTCGAAAGGATAAACAAGATTGACAAACCCCTAGCCAGGCTCACCAAGAAGCAAAGGGAGAGGTCCCAAATAAACCAAATCAGAAATGATAGAGGCGAAATAACAACAGACCCCACAGAAATACAAATGATTGTTAAACAATACTACGGACAACTCTACTCCAACAAACTAGACAACCTGGAGGAAATGGACAAATTCCTAGAAAAATACAACCTTCCAAAACTCAAACAGGAAGAATCTAAAAACCTCAATAGGCCAATAACTATGGAAGAAATTGAAGCAGTCATCAGAAAGCTTCCAGCAAACAAAAGCCCAGGGCCAGACGGCTTCACAGGGGAGTTTTACCAAACATTCAAGGAAGAACTAAAACCTACCCTCCTCAGACTACTACAAAAAATTCAAGAGGAAGGAATGCTTCCAAGCTCATTCTATGAAGCCAGCATCACCCTAATACCAAAACCAGGTAAAGACATCACAATGAAAGAGAATTACAGGCCAATATCCCTCATGAACATAGATGCCAAAATCCTCAACAAAATCTTAGCAAATCGGATCCAGCAGTACATCAGAAGGATCATACACCATGACCAAGTAGGATTTATCCCAGAGATGCAAGGATGGTACAACATCCGTAAATCAATAAATGTGATACATCACATAAACAAATTGAAAGAAAAAAACCACATGGTCATATCAATTGATGCAGAAAAAGCATTCGACAAAATCCAACACCCATTTTTGATAAAAACTCTCAGAAAGGTGGGAATAGAAGGATCATACCTCAACATAATAAAAGCCATATATGACAGGCCCACAGCCAACATCATACTCAATGGACAAAAACTAACACCATTTCCCCTAAGAACAGGAACAAGACAGGGATGCCCACTCTCACCACTCCTGTTCAACATAGTACTGGAAGTATTAGCCATTGCAATTAGGCAAGAAGAAGAAATAAAAGGCATCCAAATTGGAAAAGAGGAAGTAAAACTGTCCTTATTTGCAGATGACATGATATTATACATACAAAACCCTAGAGACTCCATCAAAAAGCTACTAGACTTAATACATGAATTTGGCAATGTAGCAGGATACAAAATTAACCCCAAGAAATCTGAGGCATTTCTATACTCCAATAGTGAACTTTCAGAAAGAGAGATTAGAAAAACAATCCCATTTACCATCGTACCAAAAAATTAAGATACCTAGGAATAAACTTAACTAAAGAGATTAAAGACCTCTACTCAGAAAACTACAGGACGCTGAAAAAAGAGATAGAGGAAGACATAAACAGATGGAAGAACATACCATGTTCTTGGATTGGTAGAATCAACATCATTAAAATGTCCATACTACCCAAAGCAATCTATAAATTCAACGCACTTCCCATTAAAATACCAATGGCCTTCTTCAAAGATCTAGAACGAACTCTCCAAAAATTCATCTGGAATAAAAAAAGACCCCGAATAGCTGCAACGATCCTGAGAAAGAACAAAGTAGGTGGGATCTCAATGCCAGATATCAAACTGTATTACAAAGCCACTGTTCTCAAAACTGCCTGGTACTGGCACAAGAACAGACATATAGATCAGTGGAATAGAATAGAGAGTCCAGAAATTAGCCCAAACCAATATGCTCAATTAATTTTTGACAAAGGAGGCATGAACATACAATGGAGCCAAGATAGTCTCTTCAATAAATGGTGTTGGGAAAATTGGACAGATATATGCAAGAAAATGAAACTAGACCACCAACTTACACCATACACAAGAATAAACTCAAAATGGATAAAGGACTTAAATGTACGACAGGAAACCATAAAAATTCTAGAAGAATACAAAGGCAACAAAATCTCAGACATATGCCAAAACAATTTCTTCACTGATACAGCTCCTAGGGCAGTTGAAACTAAAGAGAAAATGAACAAATGGGACTACATCAAAATAAAAAGCTTCTGCACAGCAAAAGAAACCATCAACAAAACAACAAGAAAACCCACCTCGTGGGAAAACATATTTGCCAACGTCATATCTGATAAGGGCTTAATCTCCAAAATTTATAGGGAACTCATACAACTTAACAAAAAGAAGATAAACAATCCAATCAAAAAATGGGCAAAGGATCTAAATAGACACCTTTCAAAAGAGGACATTCAGAAAGCCAAGAGACATATGAAAACATGCTCAAAGTCACTAATCATCCGAGAGATGCAAATCAAAACAACAATGAGGTACCATCTCACACCTGTCAGAATGGCCATCATCAACAAATCAACAAACGACAAGTGCTGGAGAGGATGTGGAGAAAAAGGAACACTTGTGCACTGCTGGTGGGAATGCAGACTGGTGCAGCCACTATGGAAGGCAGTATGGAGGTTCCTCAAAAAATTGGAAATGGAACTCCCATTTGACCCTGTGATCCCACTTCTAGGAATATATCCCAAGAAACCAGAAACACCAATCAGAAAGGATATATGCACCCAGATGTTCATAGCAGCACAATTCACCATAGCTAAGATCTGGAAACAGCCTAAGTGCCCATCAGTAGATGAATGGATTAGAAAACTGTGGTACATCTACACGATGGAATACTATGCTGCTGTTAAAAAGAAGGAACTCTTACCATTTGCAACAGCATGGATGGAACTGGAGAGCATTATGCTAAGTGAAACAAGCCAGTCAATGAAGGAAAAATACCACATGATCTCACTCTTTCGTGGATAATTAAGACCATTACAAACTTTCGAACAATAATAAATACAGTGGCAGAGCTGCCTCAAACTGATTGTCGAACTGCAGTGGGAAGGCCAGGGAGGGTTGGAGGACAGGAGGGAGGGGAGTAAGAGATCAACCGAAGGACTTGTATGCATCCATATAACCATAACTATGGACATAAGACACTGGGGGGTAAGGGAGGGCAGGGGCTTGTCAAGGGTGGGGGGGGGGGAAAGGACACTTATGTAATACCCTTTGTAATACTTTTAGCGAAAAAAAAAAAATTAGGTGTAAAATTGTGGCTGTATTTTTTCAGGTCTCAATTTTTTTTTGCTTCATATATTTTGAATTTTGTTTTTTTGGTGCATAAACATTTAAGATTGCTATATATCCTTTTTGGTAGATTGACTCCCCTGCTATTATATAATGTTTCTCTCTTTTTCTCATGATTTTTTTGCTCTACAGTCTACTTTATGGATATTAATATAGCCATCCCTGGGTTCTTTTAATGAATATTTGTATGATATATCTTTTTCTATCCTTTTACTTTCACTTTACTTTCAATTTACCTTTATTGTTGCATTTTAAGTGTTATTGCTTTTTGTAGACAGTATATAGCTGGGCAATATTTTTAATTCACTCTACCAATCTCTGAATTTTAATTGATATATTTGAACCATTTATATTTAATGTACTTAGTGCCATGGGTGGGCTATGTTTCTTTCTGGATTTTTGACTGCTGAAATGTGGTTATTTTCTAAAAAAAAATTCTATCTTGCTAGGTTTCTTTTTCTGTAATTTTAGCTAGAGAAAGCAGGTTTTTTTTTTGGGGGGGGGGCTTTTTTTTGGTATGTGTCCATTGATGTCTCCAAGTTGCCATCCTCTTCAGCTCCAAGTCTGGGATATGTGAGACAAAAGTAAAATCCAGGGAACTTATCACCATTTTGTTTCATGGGTCCTGAGACTCCTTGCTTATCTGAATTATTCTCTCCACCTTTTATGTTTGTTTTTTATATAACATCTTGGAATGCCTAGGTACAAATTTTAGTTGTACCTAGCAGAAGAAATATGGAGCAGAATGTGTAAGCTATCTTTTGGAAAATGAAGTCCTCATATTTACATTTTAAAAAAGGTAAACCATGGCCCATTATTCAGAATTTGATTCCAATATTGGCTCCAGCCTGTGCTATTTACAGAACTTTAGGCAATTAACTTACCTCTGTGACTCAATTTCCTCTTCTGCAAAATGGGTACAAGCAGAGTTGTGATAATTGAATGAGTTAATCTAGGATAATCATACAGGACAGTGCAAGCACACAGAAAGCTCTCACTAAATGTGTTATTTTTTTCTACTACTACTGTTTTTGCAACTAGTATTATTGCAACAACTTTACTGCTTATAAACTCTGTGATTTTCTCTCTGAGCACAAAAAATACAGAACAGATATTTTGCTGCAGTAACAATCAATGGGAAGGTCAGGATGATTACTTTGAGAAATAAGAATGATGGTCAAGATGTTAGAACCTCTTGCCACTTTGGTTGCAGAGTATGTTACATTAAAGTAGATGCAAACCCAGCTGGGCACACACCAAACCCAGTGATTAGACTCTCATCATTACAAGATTTGCTCCTGAACTGCTTTCATTCACAGCTCTGCCTCTCCCTGCCTCTGCTTCATTTTGTATCGTGTTTCTCACTGCTTTCTCTCTTTGTCATAACTTGTCTCTTCCTCCTTGCATTGTTCTCCTTCTCTCTGGTAAGCGGTTGGGATTCATCTCTCTGAAACATGCATATGGGGTTGTCTGGCCTAGTACTGCTTGGTGCCTGGCCTGGATGGCTGGAGGTTGGGTAGTGGCAATAGTAACAACTGGTTATTTCTAAATCACCCAGAGAGAACAGTTATGGAGAGGAAACCATGATCAAGAGGTATTTATTCTAGAGTCTAGAGTTTAAATGCATGGACCCCAATTGAGAAGTAGATGTAATTCATTAGAAAAGTTAAAACCCTTTTGTATTTTTTCTTATCTTTATAAAAAAAATTAGAGAGTATATAGGAAAAGAGCATATACAATTTCACTGCTCATTCCCACAATAATTACTTAGTTTACTTCTTGGGTGCATATTTTTCTAGCCCCATCCTTAATATATTTCTCTCCAACTCCTGCATCTAATGATGCTATTGAGAGGCTTTTCTGTTGGTTAGAATTATTGTTCTCCAAAGACAATGCAAAATAGATCTAGACCAGTGATTCTCAACCTAAATACAGTTCCTCATGTTGTGACCCAACCATAAAATTATTTTCGTTGCTACTTCATAACTGTAATGTTGCTACTATTATGAATCGTAATGTAAATATCTGATATGCAGGATGGTCTTAGGCGACCCCTGTGAAAGGGTCGTTTGACCGCCAAAGGGGTCGCGACCCACAGGTTACAAAGGTAATTTATTGCTCCACTTAGCGGTTGCTTTGAGAATTAAAATAAGGATAACATTCACCATGACGACCTGGGTCTTACTCAAACTGGTTAGCTATTATTATTGTTGCTGCTATTGTTAGATTATCCGATCTATGTCCGTCAACTAGCAAGTATGACAAGAGAAATAAGGTCTGTAGAATTGTTCCAAGTTCAATGATTTTTTTCTTATTGTGTGAAAATTCACAAGTTTGACAACTTTGTTTCCAAAAGACTGCAACATATGAGATGCAGAGCACCCAAAATTTTTGACTGGATTTCATGGTTTATGCAGGACTAGGAAAACCTTTCCTGTGAAATGGACCAAAAACAGCAGCAGGCCCTACCGACATGGCTCAGTGTTGAAAGTTTGATTCTCAAACAGGGCACATGCCCGGGTTGTGGGCTTGATCCCCAGTATGGGGCAAGCAGGAGGCAGTCAATCAATGATTCTCTCTCATTATTGATGTTTTTATCTCTCTCTCCCTCTCTCTTCTTCTCTGAAATCAATAAAAATATTTTTTTAAAAAAAACAGCAACAGTCAGATGTTTTTCAGGGTTTTTCTTGTTGGTTTTACTTTAAGGAGTTCAGGTTGGAGGTGGGAGTTACTAAACCATTTTACCCCACTCAGAGTGCTGAAAGGATTTAGACAGTGGAATGGGGGTGGGATGGTGAAATATCTTAGAAAAGGAAAAGGAGGCTAACTCTGAATCTGAAAAACTTGCAGTATTCTTAAAAATCAAGTTAAATCTAAATTTTAAATACTTTAAAGTTGAATATGGACTGACTTTTTTTTTTAACCTGTGACTTTAAACTCACTGGTGAATATACATGGTCATTTCTTTCCAAAGCTGGTATATGCGAATGATACAGAGTAGCTGATTCCCACTCATGGACCGGAAATTCAGCTCCTTCCTGGACTTGGCAGAAGATGAAAACTGTGGACACCTTCTCTGAGTTTTTCCAAGGCTTCTCATGTAAAGCTGACATTTTTCCCAGCAACACTCTCTGCCTCCCCCTTTCACTGCATGTTAGTCTGGGGTTAGATCTAACAAACTGTCAATGTTTCTGCTTCATTTCCCAGAACCTTCCCCTCCTCCCCCTTTTTTTAACTTGATAGTCTCAGTGGTGACAGATTTCCCTTCCATCTTTCTCTGGCCCCCAGATTGTTTTAATTACCACTGCTGTGCTTTGTTAGATGGTAAACTGTGAAAAGGGCCTCTGGTTGTTTAGGGTGGTTAGCTTAAAAAAAAAGGAAAAGAAAAACAAAAATAACACTTGCTTGGAGTAAAAAGAGGCTCACAGGACCTAGGGATCTATTGATTTAGTCATTTATTCATTAGGAAGAGAAGCAGAACTAAAGATAAGAGGTAATCCATCTGCTGTGCTCACCCTGTTTTGACTGCAGAGATTTTTCTTAGTTCACACTCTATTGGCAGAGTGTCTCATGGTGGTGGGGGGGGAGGGGGCTGGCATTTGGTCCTTCCCTGGGAAATATTAGTCCTGAAGTCACACCATTTCCCTGAACTGTTTCCTTCATAAAGTCCTGAGAAAGGGAAATGGGAAGAGAAGGTCAGCCTCTCCTTGGCACTGGGCTGCCCTGCAGTGGCGTGTGAGGACACATTGCTGTATCTGCATTGAGTCCTCAAGGCAGAGTGTGAGGCAAGCCTCTCGCCTGTAAGCCTCAGTTTCTTCATCTTATCATGGAGATAAGAAGTAAACCTGTGTAACATGTGTGTTTTTATTAATATATGCATATACTGTAGATTGTTTTGTTTAAAATAGTTTTTATTCTTTCATGACAGAGGATCTTTGAACTCCCTGATTGACATCTCTTAGCAACTTTGTCTATTGAGCACAATGCCTGGTTCATTAAAGAAGCTCGATACATTACAAGAGCTTTTAAAAGTGCATACATAAATCAAGGAATGAACTAAACTGATGATGTTAAGAGAATGGGAGGGAAGGAAAAAGTGAGAGGTGTTGGAAAGAAGGCAGCTTATTTTGACCTCTTAAAACAGCAAACATCGTTAGAAAAAGAAATTCTATACTCCAGAAAGAGTAGCATCAGTGAACTAACACTACAAATGGGGTTCAGTTTAGCATTTAAGTTTAATTTGGTAATATCTATAGAAAGGATGATACCACTTCCTTAGTTGTGAAAAAACACCTGTCACTAATAACAGCACTAATAATCACAACTAATATTTATGAGATCTTACTCCTGTCCTGGCTTTAATCCTAATCACCTGTCTTAACCTATATAATCTCAAGTTAATTTTCATGAGGCCACAAAGCAGGCATAGTTGCTATCCCATACTACAGATGAGAAAACTAAGAGACAATGGTGACAGTGGCAAATTGAGAGTACCAGAATTGTTTAGTTTCTAAAAACACACCCAATCTTAGAATTTCACTTTGGACATTATCTGTTGGTTTTTGTCATTGTTGTTTTCTGTTTGGTGATAGAGTTCTTTTTGCCTAATGGCACACACCCAGCCACCTCTATGCAGCCAATCTAAATATGTCACTATTCATTAGCTATTTGTGTTAATGCTCCTGTTGCCTTTTAAAAATGTCACATTTGACAATGTGCTAAATAGCCTCTGCTATGAATATCCCTCGGTATGAATCAGCTTGCAGACTGGCAGGTTTGTTCTTGTCAAATCTGTTCTAATTTTGACTTGCCTAACTACAAATCTTCTTCCTTTTCTTCATCCGTAGTTCTCAGGCAACTTTAGATAAATAGTACTTCAGCTAACAAAAGCTCCGATCTCCATCCGGTATTAACAACTAACACCAGTTTCAGCACCAGGGACAGCATTTTTTAATGAAGTGGTAATGAGATGTAGAGTCGGACATGCCTTGATTAAAATGAAGCACTATGCTTAAAGATTATAGTCCATTCCCATTTTTTATGCAATCCTGATTTTTTCTTCTGGTTATCAAGCTTCATTCCTAGCCAGAGAAGACTGCAATGCAGCTTGTGTATGCTGTGCCTCCAAATAACTTTTAATTAGATATTTAAATGAGACTGGCACCGGTTCACTGAATCTAGCACTTTCATATTTCTCCAATCCAATTATTAAGTGTTTTTAATTCCCCAATTTCTGGCTTGTCATTTATTTTAATATTACTTACTATGGCATTAAAACTATAATTCCTAGATTTTCTCATAAAGAAAATGAGGGGGGAAAATCCAAAATTAAGAACAACAATCTTAAGCAGTTAACCTCATATTAAAAAAATATATATATAAAACTGGCTTAAGCCATCAAATCTATAATCAAAAATTAACTATCTAGACAGGTGCTGAATTAAAGATAATGAACAAAACTATTCTAATATGAGGGGAAGCAGGTGATTTTAAAGGATTTTGTTCTTTTTATCAATGTAGGAGTGAGTATGAGCCTTCTTGATGATATTTAAAACCTCACAGTTCCATTCCAATCACCACTGGCCAGAATCGTGCCTCAGCTGTTGGAGTTCCTCTGGGGTGGAGTGTGGGGGCAGGTAGCCTGGGTCATGAGCTGAGGAGTCAAGTAGATGGATGGAGGCTTGGAAAAGGTCCATGGCCTGAGGGCAACCCCAGCCAGTCTTTCATCTGAGGCAAAGCCATCCTACTTGATTTGCAGACCCAGGAGCAAGAAAAATAAATGCTTTGTTGTACATTAGGTTTTCAAATGCTTGTTATTTGAATTATTGAAGCAAAAAAGAAAACAACAACCCCAAAACAAAACAAACAAAAAAACAACCAACCAAGAAAAAAAAAACCTGATAAATACAGCATTCATTCCTTTCTGTAAGAACCTATGTGTACTCTTTATGGGAGAAGAAATTTAGGTACCCATCTCTTTTGTCTCCCATACGGAGTTGTTTTGGGCTACAGAGATTACCTATGGCCCAAGTTAGACAATCAGCTGGTCTCTTCCAGGACTTTAAATTTTGAGCAATGACCCAAAACCATGATGACGGTAGGTCACACATGATAAAGGTAACATCCTGGCTAGGGTTTTCCTGACACGAGAAATTATTGCTGTACATCTTGCTTCCTGTTCTTTGTTACTCTCTTGGCTCTTTCCTCCTCCAAAACGCACCCACCCATCCTTTGAACTTGCAATATTTTCCCAATATATTTTTATTAGTTAAAAACATCAGAGTCAATATCTGATCCTTGCAACCCAATTTGCTAGCAGTAATACTGTGAGTATGCGAATACTGCATCAGAAAGTGATTTAGTCCTGGAAATAGCCACAGTCACATGAAGGTCCTTTCAGGGGCTGTTATTAATATGCTACATTGGGAGCAGAATGTCCATGCCTCTTAAGGCTCCTCCTATACCCCACCTCCCCAGTGGACAGCTATTTGTAATGAGTAGCAACCTGGCTTTCAGTTCTAAAGTGCATCAGTAAGACTTTTAAAGCCTAGGAATCTTTGAATTTCCTATGGTGTGAGATAAGCTCTTTCTCATTATTGTAAGAATAGCTCTGCTCCCAAAGCCATTCAGAAATCCCTGAGGGAGATCTGGCTTGCAGGCCTTGCAATAAACTCTTATTAACACTATCAAAAGTAATCTGCTTTTGTCTTGACCTCACTTTAGATTCTCGGCAGGTATAATGGACAGATTTGTAGCGTTTCCTTTCCCCTTTTAAAAGACTAGATAAATGTACCTTTTCTCTCATCAGATTATACAAGTTCAAATGTAAATGGAAAGTTCATTGCTTTTCTTGATAATAGACGTAATCTTCCCAATTGCTGCCCTTCTGTCAGAAGACATATGAGATAGTCCTGTTTTCCGTTAAAGCAGGCTGAGCATAAGCCTTATTTCCCAGACTGTGCACTTTAACCTCTCAGACTGATGCAGTAAAAAATGTTTTGTATCAACGTTCAATGAAAAAAAGATGTATGTTTTGTGCTGCTTCCAGTTACACTGGGCTGTGTTGGGCATAGGCATCTTGGTTACACTTGACCCCAATAACCAAACCTTTCCATTAGATTATTTTTTCTGTTATTTGTTTATTTTGCTGGGTGGGAGCATTGACAGAGTGAGAGAATACTAACAGTACAGCTGATTGACATTGATTGTTCAAATCAACTCAGGCTCAAAGTGTAGGTAAAAGTACATCAAAACAGCATTCATTGAATAAGATTAGCATTTTACACATTTCAGCATATATTCATTTTTATCATCTCAGCTTCTTACAGATGTTTTGTGCAGAGTGAGAAGTGTTTATGTCCCTTTGACAGGTGGGAAAACTGAGGCTCACACAGCTGTCAGGAAGTCAGACTGAGGTCACACGGTTAAACAATATGAGCTATGGGTGGGTTTTGAATCCTCAGGCTCTTGGCTCATTCTCCTCCCAATGATCAAGTTGGCAGATAGGAGTCTAGAAAACATGGTGGGACTTGAAACAAAAGAGCAGAGCTGTGGTTCCAGCTGTATTCTTTCCTGTGTGTGTGTGTATATATATATGTGAGTGTGTGTATGTGAAGACTAAAACTTAGGTTTTTCATCTGTGAAATATGAATAATAACAATACCAGGGTTAAAATGAAGTAATTTTCATGAAAAACACTTTGTAAAGTGCAAAGTATGATAAAAATAAAATTAGCATTATTATATGGTTATGGCAATAGTAATTAATATTTATTGAGTATTTACTATGTGCCAGACATGACACATCATTTTACATTTGAAATAAAAGATTCATAGAAAAGTTCCTAAAACATCATCCTAAATAATAAAAGGCCAATATGCAAATAGACTGAACAGTGGAACAACTGGAACAACCGAAACACCGAACAACCAGTCAGGCGTCGGCAGCAGGTGGCAGAGCGTGGAACAGGGCGGGTGTCAGCTGCAGCAGGATGGTGGAGCAGGTGAGCCGGGGCACCAGACCAAGGTGGGGTGCCAGTCACTGTCATTGAGGCGAACCTCTGATGGTTACTGAAAATTCTTTGTTCCCGTGCGCCATGGTCCTGCCTGCCTCTCACACCCACAGCTGACGCCTGGTGCTGGTCCTGATCACTCGGCGCCATCAGCGGGTGTGAGCGGTGGCTGCTGGCCCCAATTGCCCCTGAGGGCTTCTCCACCTCCCCCTGCTCCTGAGGGGTGATCAGGGCAGCAGCTGCCACTCGCACCTGCTGACAGCGCTGGCCCTGCTCGCACCTGCTGCTGTTCTATAATAATATAAAATTTTGTTGAGAAGTTTACAGATGTGAGCTACCACTAAGTCAGGAATCAGAACATTGCCAGCAACCCAGAAACTACCTGCATATCTCTTCCTCTCTCTTCCTCCCCCTGGAGGCCACCATTATTCTACTGTTTAGACAATCATTTCTATGCTTTTCTTTGTATTTTAGCAATCCCTGGATAATACTGTAAACTTTTGCCAGTGTTTTGAATTGTTATATCAATGGAATAAAATAGTACCTATTCTTTTGCATTTGTTTTTTTTGTCAGAATCATGTTTTAAAGATTTATTCATTTGTTCTACAATTTTAGTCATTTATTTGTATTACAACTGTATGAATATATATTAATTTATCTAAACCTTGTATCATTAACACATGTTTTAGTACACATACTAAAGGTTATGCACATAAGTTTGGAATTACTGAGTCACAGGTTTTTAACAAATTTTTTTATTGAATTTTGGAGAGAGAGGGAGAGAGAAATGTTGATGTGAGAAGGAAACATATCGATATTGGCTTCCTCCTGCATGCTCCCTACTGGAGACCTTCCCTACAGCCTTTTGGTGTATGGGACAATGCCCAGCCAAATGAGCCACATTGACCAGTGCTGAGTTGCAGGTTTTATATGTATCTTTAACTATCCTATACTCGAGGCCCGGTGCATGAATTTGTGCACCAATGGGGTCCCTCAGCCTGGCCTGCGCCCTTTTGTAATCTGGGATGTCTCAGAGGATGTTGGATAGCCGCTTTTGGCTGATCCCGCAGGCCAGGTGGAGGGACTCCTCTGGTACAGGAATTTGTGCACCGGGCCTCTAGTAGTAGATATTGCCAAGTTGTGTTTTTTAAAAGTGAATCTTCTGTTACATTCCCACTAGCAGCATATGAGATTTTGTATTGCTCAATATCTTTTCTAGAATTCAATATTGTGATATACTAAAATATTAACTAGTATGGTGTGCAATAGTAATTAATATCTCACTGAAGTGTTAATATGCATTTAAATATGTTGCACCTATTTACAAATTTATTTATCCTTTTTTATATTTTTTGTGTTTGTTTAAAGCTATTGGCCATTATTATTAGGTTGTCTTTTTCTCATTGATTTATATAATTTAAAAAATATAATCTGGATACAAATCCTTTGTTGATTATATATGTATCAAATATTTTTCCTCACTTTGGACTTTGCCTTTTCATTCTCTTAATGGTGTCTTTGATGATCATACATTTTTATTTTTAACATTGTTCAATATATTAATCATTTTCTCTTTGCTTAGGGCTTTTTGTACCTTGTATTTCATTTCCCTGAGGTTGTAAAGACAGTATTTGATATTATTTTCTATAAGCTGGTGGTCAGAGTTCACTATCAGGCAGAGGAAGCTGAGCTGCTAGTGAGGAGGGGGAGAAAGAAGACGTAGATTTGAGATTATAGTACACATTTGCCTTAGAAGGATAAAGATGGTCTGTACATAGAGGCAAAAGTATACAGAATGGAGGGTGGATGCAATAGGCTGGTCTTAGAAGAAGGTCTATGCTTGGACCATGGAAGACAGCAAAAGTTTTCTCTTAGCTCCATTTCAGACACTCACATTAAACAAAAACAAGAGGCAAACAAACATAACATAAAAGGGGTTTTTACAAATTATTTTCTAGTCAATTCTGACCCAGGGTACTGTTTTCCATGAAAGAAATTTTCTAGAGGTAAGAAGGGTAAATAGAGACTGATAATATAAAATTTTTCCTCCTTTGACATGGACCACTCACAATTCAGGTAAATTCAGGTAAAATTTAAGACATTCAAGAAAATGGAAGAAATTATGAAATTAAGGTTAGAATGTTTGGTGTCTTCTTAATTTAAGAGTAGGAATTATAATTTTGTGGATGTTGTTTAAGTTTATAGTCTCCTTTTCCATGTGTTCCTCAGCCCTCCAAACTGTAGACCCTACTAGTGTTTTAGAGAATCTTAGAATTGGAAGATCTCAGATCCAATATTTAATTTTTAGATGGGATACCAGACTTGCCTGTAGTCACAGAGCTGCTTAGTGAAATAACCAAAAAAGATTTATGACTTTCCATATATTGCTTCTGAAAGTGTTATAGGGCACATTTTTTTAATAAAACTGAATTGCTTGGAGAAACTTCTGACAATTTGAGACACCATTGGTGATAAATTAAGACACATGGCAGAAAAGTCCAAAAGTGTGGCCAACTCTTAATTCTAGTCTTACAAAAAATCTTAAATATTTGAATAAATAAAAAAGGAAATAACAAAATTTAAAAATATACATAATATTTGAATAGAAATTTTACAAAAGAGGACATACTCAGGTGGCCAATAAATCTGTGAAAGATGCTTAACTTCATCATTTGGGAAATCCAAATAGAAACCACATCGAAGTACAATTACACACCCAGCAGAATGCCAAAAACAAAAACAAGATGGAGGAAAACAAATACATCACCAACAATACCAGTGCTGGTGAGGATATGGAACATCATACTGTGATGGTGGGAGCATAAGATAATCCAACCACTTTGGAAAACTGGTGGTCTACTAACTAAAGCTGAATATATGAATACCCAATGACCCAAACATTCTACTGCTAGATATGTACCCATAAGAACACATATGTGCACCAAAAAGGCTATAAAGAATCTTAATAGCATAACTTTCCTTAAGAGCCCCACTTTGGAGACTTTCCAAATGCTCATCGGCAGTAGAAGAGATAAATGTATTGTGACATATTTATCCAGTGGAACACTACTGAGCAATGAGAAAGCATGAACTTCTATAACATGAAGCAGTATGAATAAATCTCACAAACATAATATATAAGGAATGAAGTGTATCATGTATGATTTCATTTATATAAAATTCAAAAGTAAACTCATGCTTCTAGAAATCAGGATAGTGTTCACATTTGGGGAAAGTGGTAATGATAGGTGAGTGAAGTTCTGGTGACATTCTCCAAATCTGGGTTAGACAGGTGTGTTCAGTTTTTGAAAAGTCATCAAGCCATATATTTATGATGTGTACATTTTCTTCTTGTGCATTATGCTTCAATAAGCTGTTATTTTTTTTAACTTTCAGCGAAGTTTCAAGGCCAAGGTCTTAAGGAAAAGAATGCTACCATCCATCCTCATGACAACCTGAATACATTTTCCATTTGACACAATGTTCCTTCCACTTAGGCTGACATCTGCTGCACATCTGTATCCCCCATGGCACCAAGTAAGTTAAACAACCCAGATGCTGAAGAAAAATCATAACAGTGGGAGATTGAATTTAAGATGAATAGATTGGGGAGGGAAAGATAAGTTTTCAATTGACATCAGGCATGTATATGAAAGTCCATGGGGGAGAAAGGAAAGAGACAATGATTATATTTGGCAGGAATAAAGGCAGATTTTGCAGCAGAGTCTGGCAGGTCATGAATGGGCAGATACAGCACAAAAATAAGCAATGGTTAACACCTAATAGGGGACAAGGTGAGGAAACTGGGGAGTTCTCTGCCCTGATGAAACACTGCTGTCACTAGCTGAAGATGCCAAGGAAGTTTTGTATTTCTGTATCATACAATATTTTTGAAAAATACATAATTGAGAGAGAGAGAGAGAGAGAGAGAGAGAGAGAGAATGCAATCTTGATTTCAAAATGCTCTTTTTTGGCACTAGAATGACAGTGAGTGCTTTGATAGCAAGAAATGGAAGAAGACTTTTATTGAGCGCTCATAGCATGCAAGAAACATCTGTAGGTATCACAATACTTTAATCTCATAACATCTGTGAAGTGGTGACATTCTCATATATGGGAGTTGGTGCTCAGAGAGTTTGAAACTCTTGCCCACTGTCCCCTCAGTAGTTTAAGACAGAGCCTAGTTCTGAGCACCCAGCAGTCTGACTGAAACTTCTTGCTCTTATTCTGAAAACAAGCACCATTCCGTGGAAATAGCTCTGGTTCTTCCACTCTGCATTGCTTTCCAGAAAGGGTGGCCATTTTCGAAAGAGACAACTGGCCTGAGATGTCCGGCTAGGAAGTCTTTCTGGGACATACACAGGCAGGGTTGTGGCTATACTGATACTAATAGGTACGGAGCACACTGAATCCCAAACGTTGTGGCCGAGGTGCTCTGAAATGTCCCCCAGAGCACCGAAGGCATGCAGTCTTCATTATGGACTGACATTTTGGCTTCTTAGTGCAAACCACTCTCCCTGTATGTGGAACCCAGGCTAAGTCTAGCCACAAGCTGAGAGGTGGACACAGGTTTTATCGCATAATTGGGGTTGCACCACAAATCCCCATAGGAACCTCAATTCTCCTATGCCTACTTCTATGACGGACATTCCCATCCCAGCTGCCTCTCTGCATTAAAGCATTACCCTCTGAAGATGAGTCATAACCATGAGAGGACTCCCAATTATTTATCACATGGGCCTCTGTTGTTTCATTAAGAAAACCCATTGCCCTTATGGTGGGCATATCATAAGGCTCTGGAGGCTGGGACCCCAAAGAAGTAATTTGATAGGAGAAAAGGGGGGAATCAGTGCTGCTGATTTGAGGTTAGTCTCATGACATTAGGCAGTGAGGTTGGGGGTCTGGGATAGTTTCAGGAAAGGAAGAACTGGTTGCTACACTTGGGAGTGGGAGTGGAGTGGGGGAAGAAGACACACACACACACACACACACACACACACACACACACAATTTCCCCAAAGGTACTCTGTGAGTGAAGTATTATATTGGAGTCAAATATTCTGTATTTTAACCTCACTTCTCCCATCTGTCAGGGTATGACCCAGGCAAATTATTTAACCTTTCTGAGTCTCATTGGCCTCATCTGAAAATCATTGCAGTGAAGATTGAATGAAAGAAAAGTTCACCCATCACCTCCATGCTGTGGTCACAGTGTCTGGTCCAAGACCCCTGTGAGTATATTTTTAGATGACACTGCATAGCTGGGAATCAAGTCCAGGATGGGCTCAGGAGGGAGAATGGGCCAGAGAGCAAGAGAGGGGATGTGGATTTAAATATCATACCATCATTATACAGCAAGCAAGACTTTCCGACTACAGAAGAGGCTGCCTTGTGAGAGAGTGTGGCCTCAGTGGGTGGAATAATCACACAGAAGCTGCAGGGACAACTTTTGAGCACAATGAAGATCAAATTCCTACACAAGAGGAGATTATTTTTGGTTGGCATCCCACAGTGAAGCAAATTCTGCAGTCACTTTCCTTTTAAGCATTAACCATGAGATTTGAAAGCTAGCTGTCTAAAAATGAGTGTAGACAAACAGGAGCATGCTGTTTTAAATCGTGGTTGTTTTATTGTTCGATGACTGACTTCCGGTTTGTCTCTTTCTCTTACCTGCATCCCAATTTTCATTTAAAGAACTGCTTCTGATTGGGTACTTGTAGCGGACACTGTCAATGTCCCACCCTTATCATCCATAGTATGTACTCTAGTTTTTGGCTTCTCAACATTGTATTTAGCCTGACATCCATTGGTCAGTTCCTACATTTCTTATTCTGAGAATTCGCTTTGAGCTCTAGAGTTTTTCTTGTCACAGAGACAATTACAAAGTCTTCATGCCTTCTAGGACCTCACCTAATGGCTGACAGAAATAGGTATGTAAACAGCCCAGGTCCCTAGTCCTTCAGCCTTCCTTTCCCTCTCTTACTCCTCACTCTTCTACTGGTGTTTTTCAGAAAGGCCTCCGAAATAAGCTAAGTACATTTAAGTCTCTGTTTCAAGGACATGTTTCTAGGAGAATCCAAAGTAGGACAGTAGCTGTCCTATGTTTTGCATGGGATAAGTCTCAGTTTCTATTCCAGAGGTGGTAACTGGATGTCACAAGTAAATAAGCATCATCTCATGTTCCCCCTCTTCAGCATTTGGCTTAAGGGTGACAGTAATCAAGATCTATACAGCCCTCTAGGGTTTGGCTCGGTGGTTAAAGTGTCAGCCCATGGACTGAAGGGCTGTGGATTCAATTCGGTGAAGGGCATGTGCCTTGGTTGCTGGCTAGATCCTGGGCTCTGGTCAAGGCACGTGCAGGAGGCAACCAATCATGTGTCTCTCACATTGATGTTTCTCTCTCTCAGTCTCTCCCCATCCCTTCCACTCTCTCTAAAAATCAATGGAAAAAACATCCTTGGGTGAGGATTAACAAACCTATATAAATCATCATATGACTTCAGGACTGGTTGTCCAGTCAACAGGGCAGGGATTCTGACTTGTTCATTTCTGTGTCTATAGTTCCTAGCAGAACTAGGAGCTCTCAGGCCCTCCCTACTTCATGCTAAAGTAAAAATTACTTATAGGTCCATGGTATCACCCCTTTAAAGGAGAAATAGACCTTACAAAAAGCAAAACTGATTTAAGCACAAGCACGTATTCTTATACGGGATCCTGGCAGTGTGGCAGATGAGTGGGGAGCTGATTTTAATGAGAAATGCCTATTCTGACTCTAAATAGCATGGATTAATTTTATGTACTTGTGTAGTTTATATGAATGGAATCATACAGGGGATATCTTGGTTCTAGTTTCTAGCTTCTTTTGTTCAACATGATGCTTGAGAGAATTCATGTTGTGGTGTATAGCAGTGATTCACTCATTCTCCTTGCTGGATAGCTAGTTATTCCATCACATCGATATGCACAGTGTATCTATCAACCCAACTGCCCATGAGCATTTGTGTCCTTATCAGTTTGGAGCTGTTATGGGTAGTGCTTCTATGAACAGCTTAGTACGTGTATTTTGCTGCTTAAAAGTATACTGTTCTCTTGAGTATCTATGCAGGAGTGGAACTGCTTCATTATAGGGTCACACACTCCCCACCTAAAGATTTTCCAAATTTGTTGTATTATGCTTTGTATTTTTAAAAGTTAGAATTAGTTCTCAATATTTAAAAACCAGATCTTCTATAAGAGGATCTGGCAAACCCAATGTTGCATTGCCAAAGGAAATAACACTAGCTGGAGCTCCTTGTAGTCACCTACATTAACTGGGAGCTCACCACAGTCCCCAACCAATTGCTTCCCTCCCTGACAATAATTTCTTGTTTCCGGGTTCTCTTTCCCTTCATTTGTGACTAATGAGACATCAGGATGAATATAGGGGCCCCACAAGTACTAATTTAAAGAATTATAGAACCTGGAAAACGACTTTCTTGGTTTGGGTTTTATTGGAAGCAGGACCTGAGATAAGGATGTGGGTGTAGTTAATTTGGTGGTGGGGGGCATGATTCTAGGAAATGAGGTTGGGGAGTGGGAAAGAGAGACAGGGGAAAAAAGAGGCCGGTGAAGTGTGATACCAAGTGTAAGAATCTGTATCTTAGGGAGGTCAATTCCAACTTGGAACTATGGGAGCCAGTGTGGGACACACCTCAGAGGTCTGCCAGCTGCGTGGATGGGGGAAGCCCCATTCATTGCTTGAGGACTGCCAGGAGAGGACTGTGTTCTCCCCCCATAACCTCTAGCCTGCCATATGTGCATGCCAAGTGGGCCCTGGAGGTCTGAGGATTTCTCAGCCAAATAGAAGCAGGTGCTGACAGTTGGAAGGTAAACAGTAGTATAATAAGATAAGGAGAATACAAATGAGGTACCAACAGTGGCAGCTACATTGACATAGCCTATGTTTACTCCCAGGTCTCCAGTCCTAGAATCCTATATCCCAGAATCCTGGCTCCTATCGCCTCAGCACATAGAACTGGCAGTGTGTTGCTTTGTATTCTTGCATATGAAACCTCTGCTCTCATTTCCGGTCCATCCACCCTCCTCCCACCATCTCCTTACCAGGCATGCCAGGATAATGGTATATTTCTGGCAGCCCTCATGTATTACAATCCAGCTTCTCTGCACAGAGAAGCTTTCTCTCCTCATTTCCTTCCCATCCAGTTAGATTTCCCTTGCTTCTATGCAAGCCTATTTAAAAGATTTTAATAATATATTTTCCAAGATAGATTCATCTTCTTGCATGTCCTGTGATTTGCAATCAAGTAGAACAATCAGACTGCTGCACTGCCCCCTAAGCTGCAGGGAATGTTGCCTGGAGATGGAAAATCTTTGCGGAGGTGAAGTAGAAATTATTTTTCTCTTTATTGCTCTTCAACTTTCAATTTATATTCCAAGGTGATTTTTTAAAAAAGAATTTGGAGATTCTTAGAAGATAATAGAATCTGTGTGAATAAGAGGAGACCTACTTATTTATCAGTTTTTGCATTAATAACATACATATACTGCAATAGCAAAAAAGGTTGCAAGAGGTCTCTTGGACAAAGAGTCCCATGACATTTTTTGCAGAAGGAGAAAAATCTAATTTCTCATTTAGAATAACAAATTCTTACCATCCTCTGACATTTTAGTGTATGTCCCCCAATTACAATAATTTACAGGAGATACAGTCAGTACCATATATATATATATAACAAGATCTAAAAACAAACTCTCCAAAAACCTCAGAAATAGCTAAATTATCAGCCATGATTCCCATGTTAGCTGATTTTAAAAACTCATTTGAAAATGACAAAGGATTAAAAGATTTAAAACCAAGCCAAAACAAAAATAGCTTGTGAAAATACCATATGGCTAACATGTACAATGGGACACTTTGAGATAAACTAAACTGAACCTCACTCATTAAGGAATAACTTTCAGTTAGTAATAGATATTCACACACACACACACACACACACACACACACACACACACATACACACACACGTGCACACAAAGTTGGTTCTCATTCTTCAGAGTGGTTATATTCTATAAAGTCACCATGGACACGGAATTAGAAAATATTAAATACAGCATTATATTTCCGCATGCCTCTGGTTACAATATTTTAATTAACCAGAACCCCATTCGTGTTATATAGGTTTGTTTGTACACATTTTTGTAAAACAAGCCAATTTTATCATTGTTAAAAACCTTCTCTTTTATAAAAGATAAGATTTCCTTTTTTTGATGTCTGAATAGTATTCCATTGTGTAAATGTACCTTTTTTATTGATTTCAGAGAGCAGAAGTGAGAGGGAGAGAGGGATAGAAACATCAATGACGAGAAAGGATCACTGATCGGCTGCCTCCTGCATGCTCCCTTGATCTCCTGGTTCATGGGCTAATGCTCAACCATTGGGCCACACTGGCCAGGCTAAATGTACCTTTTGTGATAGTATGGATGGACCTGGAGAGTATTATGCTAAGTAAAATAAGCCAGTCAGAGAAAGACATTTATCATATGATTTAATTTATACTTGGAATCTAATGAACAAAATAAACTAATAGTTAAAGTGGAGACAGACCCATGGATACAGAGAAGAGTCTGACAGCTGTCAAAGGCGAGAGGGTTGGTGGCTGAGATAAATAGTAATGGAAGGAGACTTGACTTGGGTAATAAATACACAACATAATATACAGATGGTGTATTGTATAATTATATACCTTAAATCTGTGTAATTTTATTAACAAATGTCACCCCAATAAATTTAATTAAAAACCCCACTTTTTCACATAATTATTTTTCTTGTATTAGATTTAGAAAAATAATTTTTTAAAAAAATTCTTTCATATCCCCTTGACCTGCCAAACCTGCAAATTTAACATTTTTCATGCCATGTAGCTCTTTAAAAGATGCAAGCCAGCTGGAGTTTGACATTTTTCTAACCCTGTGTAACATAACCATAAATTTCCTTGGCTTTCAGCCTCACAACAATTCCATCCACAATGTATTTTTTATTGGTCATCATCCCATGAATTCACAAATTTAGCTGCTTTTCTATCTTTTCAATAGCATTCTACAGATGTTATGTTAGCGCTTTCTAGAATATCCTCACGTACAGATTAGCTAATTTCCTCTCTTTTCTTTTCTGGATGTACCGTGTTATTGATTAATTAACCTTGAAGTCATAGCTAGCAGCTCTATAACTCATACCTGGATGAAGCTCATCTAGCACTCACATTTGCTCTGTAAGACACACCACAGCCTTCTTGCACTTAGAAACACTAGACAGCACTTGCTGGGACCATTTTCAAACAAAATCAACAAAAATTACAAAGATGTGAAAAACGTGACACTAAATAGACTATGGAAAGGACACCTGATTACAGTATGAGAGGTGAGACGAGAAAGCAGAGAGTTGTTTTACTTAACCTTGCTGGAAACATATGTGTCAGGCAGCTCCAATTTTTCACCAGTCTGTGCATGTCTGTGAATATTCTGTGAGTATTGATTTTGGAGTTAACAATACATTTTAGTGAGTAGGTGAATTTGCAAATATGGAACCCATGAGTAATAAAGATCAATTGGGTATTCTTGTGACTTGACGCTTCATACACCAGCTCTTGATAATTCAAATAAAATTTTCATTAGTATTTTTAGTGCTTTCAAAGGGAAGGGTTAATATAAGCATATTTTTGGAGTGTACATTTTTTATTTGGTATCTTCCCTCACGAGTGCTCAACATGTTGGTGTTTCCTTACCTACTTCGACTTGTAGAAAAGGGAAAAAGGTTTTTTTTCTTCAAATTCTTAAGTGCTATGTCCTGCTTCTAGCATATTTTTAGTTATGTGAACCTTGACACATTACTTAACCTCAAGGAAATACTTCTATTCTAGTACCACTATAAGAATTAAATAAAAATGCAAAATGCTTTGTATATTATTCATTACATGGTAATTCCTTTTCTATACCTTGGTTTGAGTAGGTGGGCATATAAAATAGTGATTAAATAAGTGGATTGGGGAATCACTTGCCTTCAAATGCCCTGGGTCCCTGAGTGACCATGTGGAGCTGAACCCCCACTGAAGCACACTATGACACGAGTATAAAATGAACCTGTGTTTGTGCTCTGTAATTACCGTATGGCTGTATGGCTTAATTGTGCAATGGGGGATTTGTACCTCAGAAGAGATTCAGAGAGTTTAGTTTCTGTAAGATAACCAAGCCTAATCTGACAGATACTCATAGGTCCACAGGCCTATGACTTTCCCTGGAGGCAAACAATAGGAGACTTTAGGGTTAAGTAGAAGGACAGTGTGCTTGTGATAGCTCAGAAAAGAATATGATGATTTCAAGAGACCCAGGGATGATTATTGTGTAAGAGTATATGTACAGGGTGGGGCAAAGTAGTTAGGAACATGTGAAACACAGGGTTTATGCTTATATTATTATTTATTAAGTATTGTATTATTTTTCAACAAACAACTGCAAACCTACTTTTGCTCTATCCTGTATTTTGAGTAGGGGTGAGGTGCATGTTAAAAATGGGTATCCCAAAAGGGAAGGACTCATAGAGAAATTAAAGCTTTAGTAGAATCTCAAATCATTAGTAAATTTAACCACCTGAATAAGGGGAGATAAAAATGTTAGAGAGATAGAACATTGTACACAGAGGAAATTGCATAGGAAAACATACAGACGTATAAGAGAGCAGGTACTGGCAAGGGCTAGAGTTCCTTATTTTATACTTAAGAAGTCATTGAAGACTTTGGAATAGGGGGATGATAGGAGCAGAAATAGGCTCTAGATCTAGAAAGATTATGTGATCATCAGCACTGATCCCTAATTGGAATAGAAGATTGCTATAAACAAGGAGAGCACTAGGAGGCTCTCTTCTCATATTATCTACATGCAGAGTCCAAGTGTCTATCCCAAGGTAAGAGAAAGCACGGTGGTATATAATGAGTGTGTCTGTCATCTGTAGCCATAATAATGCTGCATAACAGCCACAACAAAAACAACAAACCATAAAAAATCAGTGCCTTACAGACACATCATTTTTTTTCACTCATGAGACAACCAGTTAGTTAAACTTTGGCTGATCTTTATTGGGCTCAGCAGGGCTTGGTTTTAGGCTGCAGGTCAAGTTCAAGTCTGTTCAACTTGTCTCTTTCTGAGGCCTAAGCTGGAAGGGTAGTGGTCACTCGGAACGTGTTATTTTCATAACAAAGACACAAGTTCAAGAGGTCAAAACCAACTATTCAAGCACCTGGAGAGACTCACATTACAGCTACTGACACCCCATTGGATGATGCAGTTTACATGGACAAACTCAAAGTCAAGGGATAGATATATTAGGCAAGCTTCTCCAGGGTAACAGAACTAATAGGATATTTACTTACTTTAAGGGGCTGGCTCACATAATTATGGAGGTTGACAGGTCCCCAAATCTGAAGTCAGCAAACTGGAGACTCAGGAAAGCAGATGGTATAATTCTATACCTGAAGGCAGCATGCTCAGAACCCAGGGAAAGCTGAAATTGCAGTTCAAGTTTAAAGGCAGGAAAAAACTCATGTCCCAGCTCAATTCAGTCAGGCAGAAAGAGTTTCCTCTTCTTTGCAGAAGGGTTGGCCATTTTGTTCACTTTAGGCTTTTTGCTGATTGGATGAGGCCCACCTACACTTTGGAGGGCAATCCACTTTACTGTCTACTCATTAAAATGGTTATCTCATCCTAAACCAAAACCAAAAAAACAAACAATAATGTTTGATGAAGTATCTGGGCACAGTGTGGCCCAGTCAACTTACAAATAAAATTAATTATTATAGTGAGGAATTGCATTCTGCCCACCAATTATTGATCTGTAGCAGTGATTTTGAGAGAAAGTGAAATCAAATTCACCCTAAGATTTAGAAACTGAACTGTCCATCTTCTGTTTACTTATTTGATCAGAAAAATGTAGTAAAGATCCGGTATCTGAGTCCTGTTCTACAAAGAGAATAAATGGGTCTGAATTTATCTCCCTGCAATGCAAAAAAATGTATGAGCTTCAGGAAATATCTTGATACCTTCCCAAACTTTCTCATTCTGAATTTAACTGCCTCCCTTTGAAGGTTGTCATTGTCTCACAGTCTCTCGCTTTATCCCTTATAATCTATTAGAGGCCCAGTGCATGAAATCTGTGCATAGGGGGTGGGGGTGGGGACCCTCAGCCCGGCCTGCAATGACGCCAGCATCCCTCGCCCTGGCCTTCATCCTGAGCCCCCCTTCCCTCACTCCATGCAGCTGGGGTGCAGACACTGGGCTTGCATTGCTGGGGCACTGCTGCCAGCGTCCCACCCCGGCCACTATATTGTGGAGTGATGGTTAATTTACACATTACTCTTTTATTAGATAGGATTGGGAACTTATCTTAACCTCACTGTATCTTGGTTTATAGATCTGTAAAATGGACATAATAATTCTACCTGATTCATATTAAATTTTGTAATATAAGTAAAGCACTTAAAGCATTACTGAGCCTTGACTAAGTGCTTGATACATATGATCCATTTTATTACTAACTCACTTAATCCTCACAACAACTCTGTCATGTAGACATTTTTAAGAATAATTTCCATATTATAACTGAAGAATTCAAGGCAGAGTGAGTAGATAACTTTTCCAGGAGTACACAACTAGTGAGATGAGACTAAATTTATCTTGAAGTTAAATTTATCAACTTCACACTCAGCATCTTCTTAGAGAATAATTGCGTTAACCATCCAATGAAACTAATTCTAGACCATCCCCTGTGTATTTATACTCATATTTGTAAAAGTATAATATTGTTTTGAATATGTGTGCCAGTTCTTTTTTAAAATGCTATCATATTATAGCCACATTTTGTTCTACTTACTTTTACTCAGCGCTATATTTTGGAAGTCTTCTGGTGTCACTAATATAAATCCATGTTATGTAAGGGTGGCAAACAATTCAATAACCTAAATATACTATCATCTAGCTCTTACACTATTGGTAAACAACGCTCCCTCCCAAGTCCCATATTGCAAACAATGCTGTATTAGCTCACCTGCTACATGGGTGCATGGGTGATTATTTCTCTAGGTGAGATACTGAGAAATACACTTTCTGGGCCATTGAGTGTGCACAATTACAATTGTAGTAGATACTAGCAAGCTGTCCCCCAGTGTGTCTCTACCAGTTCACACTCTCACTGGCCATGAAGAGGTTGGGTAGGCTTCCCCAGCATCAGGAATGCAGCAATTGAAGAGGGGCGGCTGGGGGAGGTGAATCACAAGGTGTGATGAGGACAGGAAAGTGTCCCTGAGAACCATGGGAAACTCAAGGCAATGTGTGTTCCTTTACAATTTCACTGGGCTTCCTGGACTATTTTTGTTGTTGTTGTTGTTTGTTTGTTTCCAATTCCCAACTACTTCTGGGGGAAAAATAACACAAGGGGATTTTTTTTTAATTTTTTAATGGGCATAACATTATTTCCTATTTGTGCTCAGGAAGCTTCTAACTCTCAGTTCTTTATTAGGAAGCAGACGGGGGTCTTTTGTTGGAGCAAAAGTAATATTTCCCCCACTGCCTATCTAACATAGTAGACCCAGCTGGCACTATTATAAAACCCTTCTTAGGAGCCACACACCCTCCTGACGCTCTTGTTATACTTAGAGGAACAACTCAACATGACAAATTTCAGTTCACTAAGAAAGTCTGGTTGAGTCAAGAATTTCAAAAGCTATAGGAAAAGTCTTTCCAAATGGTCTAAAAAGCAATCAGAATTTACTATGAGGCATTTCCTTACAGCAACTGATAGCAGTGTTTGTAAGTATCTATAATAGTCAGCAGACAATTAGAAAAAGGCGCTTCTTCTGACAATTTAGGAAGTTCAGTCTTTGGAAGCTGGACAGCAAAGCTTGATTCTAACCTAGTAAACAAACCTATATAATTAATTAGTTCTTTCAGGTTTCAGACGGAAAATGGCGTTGCTGTGTTACAGTAATAATCCCTGTTGTCGTTGAGTTATCAGCAAACTGCAGCTCCTCTCTCGGGAGAAGAAACCCTGCAATTTAACAAATCACTGTATTTTGGATTTTGACATTGCACATGCTTTTCAATTTCCATCTGTTCCTTTGGTTCATTAGTATTTCATTGTTGCTACAGTCAGAAACATTTTAATAGTTTTTCTCCCTCTGAA
This sequence comes from Myotis lucifugus, assembly GCF_000147115.1. Classification (NCBI taxonomy): domain Eukaryota; kingdom Metazoa; phylum Chordata; class Mammalia; order Chiroptera; family Vespertilionidae; genus Myotis; species Myotis lucifugus. The sequence continues at coordinate 3,400,382 of NW_005871090.1, read as the reverse complement.
ATAATACACCATCAGCTATCTTCTGCCATCCACTTGGACACCTAAAAATGGCATGTCCATTCCAATTTTAAATTACTTAAAAGAAGTATTATTTTGGGCATTTTTCCCAAAAGTCCAAGATGGCTGCCTTTGGCAATGAACTAGAATAATTGCTTTGTGTGGGAAAACAAATATTCAAAGTCTACTTTAAACACAGATTTTTTTAAAAAAAGAAATAGAACAATGTCTTCTTATATTCCTAAAGTATTTATTAGTTCAGAACATGCTCAAGAAACTCAATGTGTGCATAGACACACAATTTCACATATACACTTTCTCAATCACAATGCACATAGATACACACGAACACACACACACTCCATACCACCAATGTATACCCATCCACACTGCATATACACCCCCCCAACAGTCTTCCAAGCACAAACCACACACATACCACCCATGAGCACTCGTACTGCACAGACACAATCACATCCATGCTACATATACACTTATAACCTCAAATACACACACCATAATTACACAGATTCCACTCTCCCTCATACACAGCATAAACACATATACATAAATACATACATTCTACATACATGTATGGCATACACACATGATCTACATGTATACAAACCACAAACACACACATACATACATGGCTACCCTGTGGTGTGAAGATGACCAAAAATATTAGCCTACCAAAAACAATAGTAAAAAAGTTATAAACAAAAGTAAAAGTATACACTAGAAAATATATATATTGAAATATATACTGGGATATGTTTTGGAATAGCATTTAAAATTATTGCAGAAAATTTAGTAAATTTCAAGAAAGTCAGATTTGGGGGGGCAAGTGGTGGTTTTTCTTTGATGGTTAGGTCCTATATGTGCACAATCAGATCCATTCCCCCTCATTTGAAATGAAAGGTCAAGTCCAAAGGTTCAAGGATGAAATCAGAGTATCTGACCGACACACAACACTCCCACACACACATAATTATCAATATTTATGGAGTGATGGCAGAGGGCAATATTGATTCCAGAATATATTGTGAATATATCATGCGTTATGAAAAGAAAAAAAAAAGATCTCCCTGAAGATGTGGTTGTCCATGGCTGGGGCGGATGAGACAGTCCTTCCTGGATATGCTTTCTAGAATGGATGGCTATCATTCTCAGGCTCCCCCTTGTTCTGCAGTATTTCTGGGTTGTGCTTGATTCCTAACCTCCCAAAGACTGATTGTTTGGGGGACAGGCATGGCCTGGAATGATGCTCACAGGGAGACAAAGAGCCCTTACTGCTGGGAGTGGCAATAGGTCCCTCTGGAGGACAGAGGCGAGCTCAGTGCCTGTAACAGCTCAAAGAAGTGTCACCACACTCTAAGAGAGACCTGCTCAGCAGAAAGTCAGGCATTCCCTCCAGATCTGTGGCACATACTCTCACCTATAGTGAAATCATCCTTTCCGCAATGTCACCTTCTGAAAAAGTTCTAAATATACTGCAGACCACTGTCTGAGTGTGAAGGTCAAATGCAGAGGAGGCTTGAACTTAGAGTGACATCTGACTTCGCAAGTTTAAGAGCTATCTAAAGTTGGCTCTGACAGAAAATCAATCCATGGAAATTACTGAGCCCCCTACTAGCCTAAGTAGCTTTCCTGCTCACTTTTGCCTCGTCCCCTGCTTTTTTCTCACATTCATACCCACCTTCTTGTTTTTCCTTCTTTTCTTCCTTTCTTCCTTCATTCCTTTCTTCCTCTTTTTTGCTCTTTTATCCTCCTTTCCTCCCTGTGCAGGTTTTAAAAATTAAGATCAAAGAAAGTTATTGTATGGTGATCCAGGAGGAAGACTATATGGCCAGCCTCTATTTAAATATAATCCACACCAGCTGGATGTTTAATTTTTTAAAGGATGATTGTATTTCACATCCTATATAATAATGCAAATTGACTGTCACTGCCTCGCACAAGATGGCCACCCCCATGTGGTCAAAGATGGCCACCCCAAGATGGCCAGCAGGGGAGGGAAGCTGTGGGTGACCAGGCCTGCAGGGGAGGGCAGTTAAGGACGACCAGGCCAGCAGGGGAGGGCAGTTAGGGGTGACCGGGCCTGCAGGGGAGGGCAGTTAAGGGTGACCAGGCCATCAGGAGAGGGCAGTTAGGGGCAACCAGGCTAGCAGAGGAGGACAGTTAGGGTCAACCAGGCCATCAGGAGAGGGCAGTTGGGGGTGACCGGGCTGGCAGGGGAGGGAATTTTGGCACGGCCATGCCGGCAGGGGAGTGGTTAGGGGGTGATCAGGCTGGCAGGCAGAAGTGGTTAGGGGCAATCAGGCAGGCAGGCAGGCGAGTGGTTGGGAGCCAGCAGTCCTGGATTGTGAGAGGGATGTCTGACTGCTCATTTAAACCCAATCCCTGTGGGATAGGGCCTAAACCAGCAGTCAGACATCCCCTGAGGGGTCCCAGATTGGAGAGGGTACATGGCTGGGGCTGAGGGACACCCCCTCCCTCAGTGCACGAATTTTCATGCACTGAGCCTCTAGTTTTGTTATAAAATGTATTCAATCAACTAGCAGGCATTAAGTACTGACTTAACTAACTCTCCCAGTTGTTTCCCCTAATAGAGAACCATCTTTAACTACTAACTAGTCTATTACTGTTTGGAGCCACTTATGGCCCAGCTGAAGTTAGTTTAGATTTAGAGTGAGTGTTTAGGTTATAGAATATATATATATTAGAGGCCCAGTGCACAAAATTTGTGCACGGGGGCGGGGGTGTGTGTCTCTCATCCCAGCCTGCACTCTCTCCAATCTGGGATCCCTCTCACAATCTAGGACTGCTGGCTTCTAACCGCTCACCTGCCTGCCTGCTTGATTGCCGTAACCACTCCCCTGCCAGCCTGATCGATGCCCAACTGCTCCCCTGCTCCCCTGGTCACCCCTAACTGTCCCCCCCGAAGGCCTGGTCCCCCCCAACTGCCCTCCCCTGCAGGCCTGCCCCCCCAACTGCCCTCCCCTGCAGGCCTGGTCCCCCCCAACTGCCCTCCCCGGCAGGCCTGGTCCCTCCCAACTGCCCTCCCCTGTAGGCCTGGTCCCCCCCAACTGTCCTTTCCTACAGGTCTGATCGCCCACAACTGCCCTTCCTTGTCAGCCATCTTGTGGCAGCCATCTTGTGTCCACATGGAGGCGGCCATTTTGTGTGTTAGATTGATGGTCAATTT
>NW_005871090.1:3385395-3397077 GCF_000147115.1 Myotis lucifugus | reverse complement strand
AGAAGGCTCATCAAACTCATGAACTTCATCCCACATGTACTGTTTTAATAATCCCACATGTTTCCACCAAACTGACCTAAAACTCTCTGTGGGTATCATTTTCTTCTTCAGACCTTTATCAGATTCCCGTACTCTAATAAAGTCTAAACTTCAGCAAGTTCACATTCAAAGATGCCCTTTGCAATCTGGATCCAATGTCCCATTGATTTATTCTTTAAACTCTAAGATTTTGTCACATGTCTCCAAACCTTAGCTCTTGCTTTTCTTTGGACTCCATACATTGGACATTCCACCATTCTTGAAGCCCACAGAGCCTTTCCATGTGTCTGAGGCAGAAGTAATTGTTCCTCCATCTGACATCCATAGCACGTGGCTTGTGCTTCCACTAAGCCTTGCACAATAATTAGGGCTCTGCTGTCCCTCTCTCCTGAGCACTGACACTCTTTATCTTCATGTAGCTCAAAGTTTCTAGCCATTTTCCTGACATGAGTTGGATCTCAGGATATTATAATAAAAATATTAATTTGAAAGACACTGAAGAATGGGTATCTGCTGTTGTTGCCTGCCTAGCACTCATTCTCTCTCTTTTGGGTAAGAGCACATGAATTTTTATTTGGAAATCTCATCTTCCAAACTTAAAGGTTATGGGGACTGACCTTTCTTCAAGTGGCATGCATGTGGCTTGACCTGGTCAATCAGATGAATAATGATTGCTCCAGAGATGGATACATGGCCCAATTGGGTTTACTAAAGAGAATCCCAGTTCTTTCCCTTAAATTTGAAAAATACATTTGTTCCTCCACTACTGCAGCAAAATGTTAGGATGCGAGCCTGGACTTGCTGGTGGCCACATTAACTACCTCTTGAGAGAGTTTGCTTTCAAATGATGCTCATGTAGAAAGAAGAGTCAAGAGAAACGGAAAGACAATTTGCCAATGACGACTTTGGCGCAGCCATTCTGGAAGACATACGCCCATGGACATTTTCTCATGGAACCTAATATGTTCCTACTTTTACTTTAACCATTTAAATTTTTCTCTTTTTATTATGTTTCTCTTACATTCATTCTTTTCCTCTCCCACCCCATCTTTTGCATCCAGAAGATTCTTCAGAGATAGTACCATTTAATGAGACAATAGCAAACTGATGTCTGTCTCTGAAGACCAAAAGATCAAGTAAGATTAGTTTGTTTTCCAAAACTTCCAACATCACGTTTATGAAGATGTCTGTCTGGAGCCCAACAATCCCATGTCACTTGTAACGCTGCTTCCGAGTCTTCACTGTACAGGTGAATCCCCTGCGGATCTTGTTAAAATACGTTTTGTGACTGAGCAGGTCTGGGGTGGACCAGAGATCTTGCATTTCAAATGAGCTCCCAGGGGCTTCATAGATGCTGGTCCAGGGACCACATTTTGTGTAGTAGGAACTGGAGTCAAGGGTCATCGTCAGTGCCTACACTCTCCTGCTCACCAGAGATGATCGTTAAGTGTGCCATTTTTGCTTAAAGTGGTGATGGTTGGATATACCACACTTTTTCAGAAAACTTCCTCACTTTTAAATGGACTTTTTGAAGAAAAAGAAGCAGAGCCAAAAGCAGGATCACTAATGGGGGGAGGGGTGCTGCATGAGCGATGTGTGAAGCCAGTGCAAAGGCAGGCGAGGTAACTGCTTAAAATGCCACTAACACGTGAACATCTTGAAGTCCTCTCCTCCCCCATCTTGAATCACAAATCTGTCTTATTGGAAGCAGTTAGTGCAACATAGCCCATCTCTGCTGGGGCTTCACAGAATGATGGCACATGCTTGCTTCTGGGGCTCACCCTGCTGCCCAACAGAATGATTATCCACCTGGGCTGCGATTTAATTTATTTTCTCCCCTCAGTGCCAGATTCCTGGGAACTGTGCAGCTCCATTGCTCACCCTTATCTCAAGTTGGCTGTTTCCTGACAATGCTGTGTGGCTCAGGATAATCTTTGCATGTTATCCAGTCTGATGATGCAGTGTCTTGGTTTCACTGTAGCCGATACATATGCCTTGTGAGTTTGCAATGTTTGGGAATGACTAATAATCACACAAACGTATTTAAGCAGGCATGAGCATCTCATCTCCCAGTAAACATGTCACTTTCAAATCCAGATTCTGCCCCCACATATTCATCAACTCCTCTCATCAAAATTACTTTTCGTGTTGAGGCTGGGCATGCTTCCCACTTTCTAGCACAACCTTTCTGAATCTCTCTGGTTTTCTTTCTCCTAATCAAGAGTTAGCCAAGCAGATGTGGCATTACTTAGTCCCAAGAGCATTTGTTATCAGTGGAGGTAAATGTGAGATGCCTAATCGTCCTTGATCCCCTTCTCTAGGTGTTGAGTAAAGGGTGGAAGATAAGGATGGAAGCTTATTATTTGTGTTTTAAGAAATAAATACGACTTCAGATTTCAGCAGCACTGGATTCAGTGTCCCATAACTCGAGAAAAACACCTTTGGTAACTTCATAGCTTCCAGAAAGGATGTCATGACAAGTGTGTCAGAGCTACAGGCAACAATAGGAAAGAATAATTAGAAAAAGCTGGTAGATTTGAGTTTGTTTCTCTGTTATCAGTGTTTGGAGAGAGAGCTGGGACTTAGGCTTTGGAACAAAATGCGATATTCAAAATAACACTTGGCAAAGATGGGCCCTTTATTAAAGTCACTGTAAAAGCTGACTGAGCAGCTTTATAGAATGAACAAAGCTGGCTTTGCATCAAGACAGTCTTCTCCCTGTCTCTCAGCAGGCTTCTGGAGGCTTCTCCTGCTAGCTGGTGGATCATATACTCAGGGAATGCAAACTGATCATTTTACTATTCTAACAAAAATCCAACCAATACCTTAGACATTTTGTAAAACAATTGTACATATTGCACTCTGCACACAAAGGAAAGTTAAATTTGATTAATTGGTGCTCCCACCAATGAAATGTTTCCAGTGAGAGGGAAGAGGGATGCATAGCGGTGTCAGGGAGTGGGGGACAGAAAATGGCCTTCCCTCCAAATTACTTTGGCTTCATTCCAAAGCCAGTGCCCTTAATTCACACCCATCTGAATGGGAGGTCAGTCTTTTGATATTTGTAGGTTTGTAAATAATATATAAATAGAGGTGTTGCTGGCAGAGGGTCCCTACTGATATCAAATAGACTTGTGAGAAGTGTGGGAAACCAAAATTTTGTTTTGCAGAGTTTGCTACTGCCAGCCAAATAGCTCTATCGACATTATTAGAGTAGTAGAAGGTACATTTGTGAGAAATGGCAAAGTGATAACCACAGAAATAAAGAACAGAGCATGTTACTCATTATGGCCAGGACTTTCCCATCTGCACATGCTCCATTACGCACCATCATGGGAAGACTCCAATACTCTACTGAGAGGTTACTATTTATCCATAAATGTAAAGGAAAATCTGTTGTGCACATCTGCTCTAAGAACATGGCTATTAGCTGGGACTGGGTACCTCTACCAAGAAAAATGTCACTACTTCCAATAATGAAGGGGCCAGTTGTGGCAGGCGTAGAGCTCTGCAGAGGCACATTTAACTTTTAGGTAATGCACCCATGGCCTCTCCTAATGGAACTTAAAAACAGCCTCTGCCACTGAAAGGCATCAGGTAGGGTGAGGGGACACTGAAGCTAGGAGTCCTGGCATCTACTCCCAGCTCAGCTGTGCGTCTCTGAGACATTTAGCTCTCTGAATGTCTGAGCTCAGGGTCCTCAAGTGTAACATGAGAACTTGGGGCTAGAATACCACTCCTAGGGCTTGATATTCTGACTCTCTGATTCACTTGTATCCCTTATCTAGACCTTCTGGAAATTCCTCTCTCTAACCAAAATTTAGCCAGATTCTGCTCACCATCTCCACTGTTTCCACCTGGTCCAGCCTTCCTCATTCTCTCATGTGGATTATCTCAGTAGCCTCTGAACAGACCCATCTGTGTTCTCTTCTGCCCCCCATAAACTGTTATTGATCCAGCAGACTGGGTGATCTCATTAAAATCCCACCATATTGTTCTCCTGGTGGCTTCCCTTTTCTTCCTACCTGTATGATGTATGATACCCCATAGAACCTGAGGACTGACCTGGTTTATCTCTCTGATCCCATCTCCTGATATCTCACAAGTAATTATCCAGCTACGTAGCCACCATCCTATCTCCGTTACCCATCTGGAATCCTCTTCTCACTCCTCCAACCCCACCACATCCAGATATCTGCATGACTGACTCTATTACCTCCTTCCAATCTCTACTCAAATGTTACCTCTTTGATGAGGCTTTTCCTGATGATTATAATTAATATTGCATCAACCCCCTCAGCACTTTCCAACCCTCTTATTCTGCTTTGTTCTTCCCATTGCACTGAACTTCTAGCATATAACACAATTCTTGTATCAATTATGTTTTTTCCATGTCTCCCTCTACCAGAATGTAGTTCCATGTGGGCAAGGACCTTTGCCTATACATATGTGTTTTTTATTGTTGTATTCCCAGTGCCCGGGGGAGTTCCTGGTTCATAGAGGTGCTCAATACAGACTTATTGAATTAAATTATAAATCCTTGAAATTCTTCTTTGTTTCTTGTCATGCTCTCAGGTGTGCACAATGCCAGTAATTGACCACAGTGGAAGTCCAAAAAGAGACAATGCTTCCATAATAGAGGGCCAGTAGCATTTTTGTGCACAGAAGACTACATAGCTATTTCTTTGTGGATGAAGTATTCAAAAGTTGGTACGTGCACCTTGCACTTTGTCGTGTATCCTGTCAGTGTCCTTCGCCTGTGTCCGGGAGTTTGCTGTCCCTCTTCAGCTCCGTGTTTCTGCCTCAAAGCTTTCTCTGTCCATAGAAGTATGTGAGGGGCCCATGTACAGACATGGGCTCACAGGGCCAGGGAGCTAATAGCCCTAGGAGTATCCTCAAGTGATAAGGAATGGGGATTGTTGGCTACACAGCTCAACCTCCTTGCCCTTTGGGTGGGACCTTTCTCAGCCCTGTTTACCCGTGTCCCAGGGGTCGGCAGTGGATTCAAGCCTTTACCCAGGTGAAGACCTGCTCATAAACATTTGCTTTACTAACTTCTGTCTCTTCCCTGTATTATTTTCCTACTTTCCTTCTCTACCAGGGATCTACTTATGATCACCTTCCAAATAAACTCCATTCTCAGCTCACAGACTGTTTCCAGGAGAACCTAAATACTCATAAACATGTAACAAAAGCCCTCCTCATCTCTCATGTGTTTTTCAGGGCCTATGTGTGTCATGCATATCACATACTCCATGCAATTTAAGCCTTGGCTAAGGATATGGACCAGTTTGTCTCCAAAGCCCCTTTCTGCTTTATGACCCAAGATTCCAGCTTGTGAGAGGCAGGCTGAAATGCAATGCTCCAAATTCTGGAGCCAGACTGCCCAGGTTCAAGTTCTAACTATGACTTGCCAGCCGTATGACCTTGGTCACGTTATTTAACATTTCTCTTTCCCAGTTCCCTCATCTGCAAAACAAGTCTGTTAATAGTGCTGCCCTCTGAGGTTGTGATAACGATTGAGTTCACGTTTGCAAAGTACTCTGACCAGCGAATGGCCCTGAGTAGGTGCTACATAATGTTAAATAATTAAATCCCTCCATATTGCCAACAAAGAAGCTAAAGCTAAAAGAGGTTAAATTCACTGCCAAAGTCATACAACTCCAGAACTGGAAAGTTGCACTTTGGAACCTAAGTATAGTATGTTTTTGTTACATTTCCTTCAATTAAAAAATACAAAAAAAAAAAAAAGAATTCAAGTGCCCACATTTTCTTGAAACATATTATATAATGAAGATTGGAATTTTTTATAATTACTACCAGTTAATTAGTGGAAAGGCATAAGCAATTAAATATGTGGTACAAGTTAATTTGAAGCAATATTAGCTTCATATATTTGGATTGTTCCATACACTTCATAGAAGAACATCTGGTGGGTAAACAATTCACTTGGGTAATAAATTAAGCTCTCCCCAGCACTACACCTCAAATATATGAAAAACATTTGTGTGAAGAAAAGCAATGTATTTTGCTCATTCTCCACAGAGCAGTGTAGAAAAGGATTTAGGTTAAATTTTGCTGGAAGGAATTTCATCCAGATGTAGGGTAGAGATTTTCTGATTAACGTAGAGTCAGAATTGAAGTTAGCTCTGCATAGGACTTGAGTTGCTTTTGGAAAACCTCCTTGTCCATGAATGTCTTTGGTACTGGCTTATATTGGAACCTAAAGTCCTACTATTAGAGATTTATTCTTTTGGTGAATTTAGTTCAACCAATTCATTGAATATGGTTCATGAAACATAGATTATGCACTAGGTAACACTTGGCTGTTTCAAAGACACCCCCCTCAGAATATGCAAATATCTCTGAGCAGATGACACATTATGCTATTGTCAACAATTAACACTTGAATGGGAATTAGCTTGACAGCCCCTTTTTCAACTATGACAGCTCCTGAGTACAGAACTCAAGGGAATAAGATGCAGAACTCTAGTTATGGACAGAGAGATGGTGGAGAGAGGGGCCAGTGTACAGGGTAAGGCTACAAATGAGAGTGTTTAACATCCATTGGGCATGTGCCATGGACGAAGCACTGTGCTATCTATTCTCAACCATTCTGAGGGGAGCTGTTCAGCCACTGTAATGGGTTTCCCAGGAAAGCTTAGCAGTGGTTCTCAACCTTCCTAATGCTGCGACCCTTTAATACAGTTCCTCATGTTGTGGTGACCCCCAATTTCATTGTTACAAATTGAACATAATTAAAGCATAGTGATTAATCACAAAAACAATATGTAATCATATATGTGTTTTCCAATGGTCTTTAGGCGACCCCCGTGAAAGGGTCGTTCGACCCCCAAAGGGATTGCAACCCACAGGTTGAGAACCGCTGGCTTAAAGGCACAGTGGGGCAGGAGACAAGAGGGCCATTGTAAAGACCCATTTTGCAATGAGTGTTCAGGATTGCCAAATTTCTTTCTACCATAAAATTCAAGTCTCATAACAACGATAGTTTATAAATATACCCTGGTTGAGAAACACATATCTTTGGCGAATACTTATAACCCTTACTTAGTATACAACAACCTATTTAGAAGTACAAATTGGCATTACTGTAGTTAAATACTAACAAATTAGGCAAAAAGGGAAAACATTATCATCTTACCACATGAACCTTTATATTCCTTTCTTTACCTCATGCCCCATTTGTGGGCACTCATTCAATCGGTATTTATTAAACATTTACTATAAGCCACAAAATAAGACCACCTCCATATTTGCCTCCTGTGGGTTAAAAGTATGACATATCTTTAACGTCCGTTCATCTTGCTGTTAGAGCATTTGCTCCTCTATCTTTCAGAAAAGTAGACAGTTTTCCTTCTGATGAAAAACTGATATGTGAGGCGTTGCCAAATACTTTATAAAACTCATTTCTAAGGGTTACAAGGAAACACAAATATCAATTCAAAAATATTTAAGGCATATGAGCTAATGTCAAATCATTATCTCCAATTAACTTTTTAATCTTGTCCTAGTTTATTACACTCATTATTTATTACACTTATTTTATTGCTATGAAATCCACAATTTCTGTAACATGTTCCCATCTTGCACATCCCCCCCCCCTCTTTTTTACAGGCCATGTCCTAATAAGAGTCACACCTTTTAGTCTGCTACTTAATGTAATACAATCCTAGCCAAGTGGTGTAATCTCTCCAACCTCAGGTTCTTCCTCTGCAAAGCGAGGACAATAACACGCTCCGTGCTAGCATGCTGTGAGGAAAACACCTACGGAATGAGATGACACATGGAAGGTGTCTCTAACAGCTCTGGCGCAGGATCCATGCTCCATAGCAGTGATTATAATCCTGTCCCAAATTTGGGAGGTTCCTCTGAGCTTTGCATTCTTCCTTGCTCCCTCCACCAGACACCTCAGCTCACCCCTCCTCTGAGATCATTTCTAGCTGTTTTACAGGAGGTCAAAGTGCAACTATTTTACTTTAAGTTCCCTCCAAGCCCCTCTCCTCGGTTTCGTGTTTCCAAATCAGAAAAATTCCCTTTATCATTTTACCATGGCAACCAGCTGTTTCTAGAGAAGCCTTATTCCAGTTCTTACTATCAACAGAAAATCAGTTTACAATTTCTTCCTGCTCCCTTCCCCCAGATGGCTTAGTTTGAGCCATTTGGCTGAATATTATCTAACTCTTAGGGAACGGGAGGAGGGGGGGGGAGATTAACCAAAGGACTTTCATGCATATATGCATAACCCATAGGCACAGAAATAGTGTGGTGAAGGCCTGGGGAGAGGCTGGTTCTGGCTGGAAGGGGTCAATGGGACAAAAGGGGACATCTGTAATACTTTCAACAATAAAGATAAATTTAAAAAAATAAAGAAATAACTTTAGATCATGACCCTGCTTATATTTTAATGTATTCCTGAGTTCTGCCTTCCTTTTCATAAAAGAAAAATAAGAAAAATAAATAAAGGCTTTGGAGCTGACCAGGCTGTTTAAGGAAGCCCATTTGTGAATCTCCTCTCACAGGGGAAGGCTCTCAGACTCCTCCATTCAGATGCTGCAGAGCTGTGACCTGCATGAGGCGATCCCATGGCTTGGCCCTATACATCCAGGCAGTGCCAGTTTGTCACACCGGGCCCCATGCTTATTTAATGCTCTGTCATTACTCTCTTGAGATTCTTCATCATTTTTTACATAAGGGACCCCACCTTTCCATTTTGCCCTGAGCCCATCAATTATGTAGTCAGTCCTGTTCCTGGGCTCACCTTCTCTGCCTTGGTCATCACCTCAGCACCACCTGACAACCTGCCACCTCTGTGAACGCCGCCTGGCACCACTGTGGGCACTCCGCCAAGACAACGCTGGGATCAAACACACTTTTATTAGAAACTCCAGCTTCAGAAAACAGGAGGGCCCTCAGTGGCTACTCGGAGCCCTTCAGGTTTACACTGTTTTCGTCTCTTGTAAAGCTTGTAAAATGAAAACGGGGATAAGCAATAAAATACAAACGTATGTGTGTTCACTCTGCTTTCCAGTTGTAGTTGATTTAGGGAGACAGTGCAGCTTTTTCAATAGACTTCTTATTAAAGAGGAAAATGAGACAGACGTGTTTAGGTAAACAAATAGAACTTATTGCCCCTCAGAGCGGCAAATGCCTCTAGTTTGAAGTCTGCCATTTATTATAGAACGAGCGCAATATTTCATCCGCCAGATGCGAGATAAAAGCACATTATTTCCATCTCACTGGGTAGCACACCTCAATTAGAAGCCTGGTTTGTAATAATTCAGGTATCCCGGGCTTGGTGTCTTTGGAGATCCTTTATCAGAATACTCAGCAATATAAAAAGGGAAAACATGACAACGGCTGAGTTACTGCATTAAGAATAAAGACATTTAAGGTTAAGACCCAAAGAGTCAGGAGCTTGCAATGGGTGAACAACCCTAATAAAGATCATACTAATTTGATTCATCAACAAAACCCAGAGACTAGCATCTGTAAAAACAGGCAGAAGATAAATCACATGCATTACAGGAGGCAGGTAGAGATTGAAGATGCCAGTAGGTGAGCGTTGAGGTCTCAGGGAGGAGCAATCAGCCAGTCCCTACAAAGAATGAAGCAAAGACTAGCAAAAATGGGATCAATCTTTTCTTTGAATTATCTTTTGGGTAAAACAAAAAATATGTTGGGTGGAGTGGTGCCGCTATGATTTTACATTAAACCCATGGTGAGCTCTGTTACCTGCCTCTATGGATGAGAACTGCTCCTTGTTCATTATTTCCTCATTATTGGGGATTAAATCATTTCCCATCGCGCATTGGCACTGATTGTGTTTTATTACATTTTAATCCTATGGCGATTGGAAACCAGGCAGTGTTGGTGTAGGTTGCTGCCTTCAAATCCACTTGTGCCAGTGGTTTTTTTAAATAACACAAACCTGATCAGGTGGCTTAACTGTTGGAAAGTCACCAGAGGCTTCACATTGCTCTTTGAAGTAGTCTAGAATCCTTGCTCTGCCAGCACCATCCTGTGAGTTCATGTGGGCCTCCTTCCCCGAATTCTTACCATTCATTAATCCCCTTGCTTGTGAGTCCCTAGTGAAGGAAAAACAAACAACAAACAAACAAAAACTTTCCTTCTCACTTCTAAAATCTCCATCTCTATTCATGGTGCGGAGAGCAGGGGCTGTGTGTGTGTGCTGCTCACTTCTGATCCACACGCCCTCCCAAGGTGCCTGGTAATATTAGGTGCTCATTAAAATATGTTTAAATGACTCAATAACTGTGTGCAGCAAAGAATCTTCCACACTAACATTGTGTGCTGAAGTTCTATTGTTATTCAGATAATTGTAGTCGAGTATGTTAGAATAGAGGAGGAAAATGTGGGCCTAGGGGAAGAATTTAGTGTTAAAGAGAATATTCATTTCTTTTTGAAAATAGATTTTTCTCCAGCCAACTAGCTAGCTTTAAAAAAGTAACTTTAAGGAAAGTTTTAATGTATCAAATATTTTTATTTATGAAATATTATGTACAAAAGTAATACAAGAAAAGCATTGCCTTTCAAATGTTTTTGGAGGGGTCTGATGCCTTTTTTTGTCCACCTCCCCTAATCTCCAGAGGTGACCACTGTGATCAAGTTTTATGTGCATCTTTGTAGACCTTTTTCTGTTTGTGTAGTAGCTCTATATGGTGATGCATTGAAACTATACCACAGTGGGGCTTCCTCAGTCCTGCTCCTGCTGCACAGTGGCCACAACTCAGGGGCAGGTTGTAGTAGATGGAGAATGCCTGGTGGGGGCTGAAGTGTCAGTTCTTTGGGTCTAGGGAAGTGAGTAATGCCAGAGTTCAAATGCACATTCAGCTGTTCTGTGGTTGCAACGAAGTGCCAGTTAAATTAGGGAATAGAGGAAATATGTTGTTTTTACATTTTGATTTATACATTGATTAATATGGCAATGTATATTACAATGTTGGTTGTTAAATATTTTAACCATTGCTCTTGTTTTTTACTAATTAATTATTATCATTATTATTTACTAGAGGCCCAGTGCATGAAATTCATGCTCACGGCAGCGGGGGTACCATCAGCCTAGCCTGCACCCTCTCCGATCCGGGACACCTCGGGGGATGTCTGACTGCTGGATGTCCTAAACCAGCAATTGGACATCCCTCTCACAATCCGGGACTGCTGGCTCCTAACTGCTCACCCCTAACTGCCTCTGCCTGCTGTCCTGGTCGTCCCCAACTGCCCCCCCCAGCAACCTGGTCGCCCCCAACTGCCCCCTCGCTGGCTTGGTTGACTTTAACTGCCCCCCCCACCAGCATGGCTGCCCCTTACTGCCCCCCCCGCCAGCCTGGTCACCCCAACAGCCCCCCTATGCTGGCCTGGTTGCCCCTAACTGCCCCCCTGCCATGCTGGTCACCCCTCACTGCCCCCTCTGCCAGCCTGGTCACCCATCTGTCTCCCCTGCTGGCCTGGTCACCCCCAACTGCCCCTCCTGCCAGCTTGGACACCTCTCATGGCTCTCCCTGCCAGCTTGGTTGCCCCCAACTGCCCCACCCCCCCTTCTGGCCTGCTTACCCAACACCGCTCCCCTCTGCCAGGCAGGTCACCCCTAACTGCCCCAACGAG